>NC_134827.1:118724737-118834647 GCF_004210375.1 Tachypleus tridentatus
TTTTAAGGGTATGATATGTTCTACAGGAATTACATTTATTTATCCACTTATTTCTTTGAGCTCAACAATGAATAATAATTCTGTCTTTCTACGGTATTAAGAAATCTTTTATTTTCTTTAAGTTTAATGTAAAATACGATCTATTATACACTTCAAGCTCAGTGTAACATATAATTAATACATTATCCAAGCTTAGTGTGAAATATGATTCTACATAACGTTTAGTGACAATAAGGCACCTCTTGGTCCATCTCGGCTGTCCATTCTCTAAGCCAAACCAAAAAATGTATATTATTTTAAAAATGTAAAGCCAACCATTATTATTCATATTCATATATCAAGCTTTCTTTTAAACTTACTCAAATTTACTGCTTCCACAACATCTTAAGGTAATCCATTTCACAGGCCAAACACCGTATTTGATAAAATAAAATTGTTTTACCTGAAGACAGTTTCTACCTTGATAAAATATATGTTTGTGTTTCCTAGTTCTATAATTCTCGCTGTTAAAGATGAATAAACACTTCAATCAGATCCTTCTAACTCTTCTTTTCAAGAGAAAACAGTTTTAAGGACCTTTATTTATCTCCATATGACAACCCCTTCATCCAGACTATTATTCTAGTAACACTTGTCTAAACCCTTTCTAGCAAGTCAGTGTCTTTCCTAAGGTAAGGATCCCAAAACACAATACTGCAAAAATGATTTAACCAGTGACCTAAACAATGAAAGTGTAGCCTTTTTAAGACTTAAGTATATAAACCTAAAATCCTATTTGCCATACCGTTAGCGACAGCACACTGCTTGGATGGCTTTAGAGCAGAGGTGAGGAACTTCATGGCTATTGGCCACATGTGGCCAGTGGATAGCACAATTGTGGCCAGCTCGAGTTTAGGAATCAACTATTTACATCATTTATTTTATGTCGCAAATTTGGCAATCAGCAACTGCACTGCTTCACGTCATCGATAATGTCGCGTGCTTTATCACTGCCACAGACTGCCCATTTTGTAATGTCAGTCTGGTTTAGATGTTTGTTATCGAGTGTGCGTTCTGCAGCATACGCTTGCAAACATATTTGTATTGTACAACTTACAAGTGTTTAACTATATTTTGTTTTAATCACATAGTATGGATAAATGGATAATTAGAAAACAAAATAATCCAGATGATGGTGAACGCTCAGAAAATAAAACAGTTTAATTGATTCTGGCATTACTGACGAAAACAGAATAGCGAGTGACTGGAAAAACGTGAAACGTGAATTTAATGAAAGTTGAAATTTGTAGTAATTGAAGCAAATAATAAGTCAGTGTGTCTTTTGTGTGACATAGTTTTTAGGAATAATAAAGTGTACAACCTTAAGCAACACTTTAACAATTTTCACAACGAATTAGATGTAAAATTTCCAGTTGAGAGCTGAAATCGTATGAATGAAATTAGCTGTCTGAAAGCACAACTTCATGAACAAAAGGGAAGCCTAAAAAGATTTTAGTACAAGAAATATTGATTGTGATTAAAACTCTGTTGGAGAATTATGATTCAAAAATAAAAAGATCATATTCTTCAAAAGGTAAGTAATTTGCAATGAATTCAAAGAACAATTGTCCTCAGAATACTAGAGTTAGTGAAAGACATAGAAAATCAGTTGTTTGAAGAACTAAAAGACTGTATCTTTTTTTTAGCACTAGATGAGTCGACAGATGTTAGTAACACTCCACAGTTGATATTTTGGGTTCGATATGTGACTTCAGATCTTCAAGTAATGTAAGAAATTCTTGGTCTTTGTGGATTAAGAGATCGAACATGTGGAAAAACATCTTGATAATGTTCTTCAAATGTCAAAAAATTCAGTGTGGATTTAAAAACTGGTTTCTGTCACAACAAAGGGTGCTCCCACCATGACTGGGGTCAAATTAGATTTGTTTCTCTTTCGAAGCATCATTTAATTGAAAATAATATGAAGTCTACACTGCCATCTTTCTATTGTATTTTGCTTCAGGAAATTTTGTGCTCAGATGTGTAAAAGTGATGAATTGAAAAGATTGATGGACATTGTTGTAATAATCGTGAATTATATTAGAAGTGGAAGCTCTCTCATCCATCGACAGTTTGTTGAGTCTCTGAAGAAAAGCAGTGAATGTACGTTTGATGATCTTACGGGTTTTGCAAATGTAAGATGGTTAAGTAAAGGGAAGTCTTGAAACGATTTACTTCCTTATTTCCTCAAATAAGAGAGAATCATGAAAACTGAAACTTTGTCACGACAGTGTGATTTGTACTTTCTGTACGACATAATGGCTCACTTGAATAATTTGAATACGAAGCTTCAGGGAAGACGTAAAATAACAAGCGAGCAATCATAGCCTATACATGAATTTTAATTAAAGCTAAACTTTCTTGTGGAACAATTACAAAATAATGATTTGACACGTTTCTCCGATTTTAAAAAATTTGAAAATGATATTTGAATTTTGCATGATCCATTTTAATTTGACTTAGGAAATTTCAGTAAAGAAATTACATTTTTTTTTTGTCTTTGGATAAGCGTGATTTGAAGACGTTTGTTTGTTTGGGAATTTCGCACAAAGCTACTCGAGGGATATCTGTGCTAGCCGTCCCTAATTTAGCAGTGTAAGACTAGAGGGAAGGCAGCTAGTCATCACCACCCACCGCCAACTCTTGGGTTACTCTTTTACCAATGAATAGTGGGATTGACCGTCACATTATACACCCCCACGGCTGGGAGGGTGAGCATGTTTAGCGCGACGCGGGCGCGAACCCGCGACCCTCGGATTACGAGTCGCACGCCTTACGCACTTGGCCATGCCAGGCCAATTTGAAGACGACATGCCTACACTGCAAAAGGTAGAACACATAAAAGGTAAACAAAAATGTTCTATCAGAGAGATGTGGCTCACTATTCTGATAAGTCTTCCAAATTTAAAGATAGCAATTTCAAAATTATTTTCGATGTTTGGAACCACATGGGTGTGTGAGTCAACATTTCCTACGGTAGATTTTTTCTCAAGTCTAGATACAGATCTCGGCTTACTGACATAAATTTAGAGGCAGAGCTAAGATGCTCATTGAACATAGATATTAAGCCAAATTTCACGAAACTTGTTGATGAGAACCCCATCAATTTTCACATTGAATGTTTTATGAAATGTAATTACTTTGATTAAACTAACATATTTCAATTGTTTTAACAGTGTGACCAACGTTGTTTTCATTAACCACAGTTGCGGCCACATCGCTGCTTTAGAGGCTGATCGTTGGTTTGTTGTTTGTTTTAATCTCGCGAAAAGCTACATAAGGGCTATCTGCGTTAGCCGTCCGTAATTTAGCAGTGTAAGACTAGAGGGAGGGCAACTAGTCATCACCACCCACCGCCAACTCTTGGGCTACTTTTGGGCTGTTTTAATCAACGAATAGTGGAATTGCCCGTCACATTATAACGCCCCCACAACTGAAAGGACGAGTACGTTTGGTGTGACAGAGATTCGAACCCACGACCCTCGGATTACGAGGTTCAAATGTATCTTGTTTAAAAAGATATTGAAGTCTGTGTGGTCTGGAAATTACGTTCGTACGGTCAGTTTTAACTCCGCTCATAATTTTTTGTTCTTCCTGACTGAAAAAAAAAAAAAGCTTTAATGTTTCGTACTCGTCTTCCCTTTGTATTTGACAAGGTAAAGCTTCCTTGTTGGTCTACTTGTAGTGTTAAATCAAAAACATAACTATGAACACGTACAATTATTATTCCCGTATAGACGTGCCTACACTATATGTCACTTTCTTAGTCCTAATTACAACGTCAAGTACAGCGGTAAGACTACTGATTTACAACGCTAAAATCAGGGGTTTGATTCCCCACGGTGGATTCAGCAGATAGTCCGATGTGACTTTGCTATAAGAACACACACACAGTGCTTATGATAGATAAATTATGTTGCTAGTTCTCAGTGAATATTACAAGATGCTGGTAATCGTAGAAATTATGTTACTGTGATAATGTATTAAAAAGAATAGGTTGCCACATCAACCACTACATCAGGATCTCTTCCTTTATAATACTGTTAAGGTTATTACCATTTAAATTATAATTCAAATTATTATAACCCACATACATTATCTTGCATTTATTATAATTAAAACCCGTCTACCATTTATTTGTTCAACTCACTAAATGGTTTAAATCCTTTTGTAAATCAGCAGCATCCTCTTCACAACCAGTAACTCCCAAGACCTTAATGTCATCAGCAGATTTAAATAATTTATTGACCATTCCTTCATTTATGTCATCAATGTAAATCAAAGAAAGCAATGATCCTAACACTGATTCCTAAGGTACGCAATTTTTGACATTAATACAGCTTGATTGAACTCCATTTGTAACAACCCTCTGATTTTTTCTGTCCACTAACCAGTAATAAGTGTGAAACATGATTCATACATAACCTACACCTTTTGAAGTACGTAAACTTTTCTACGTTCTTAGCAAGTTCATGAACTCCTACGCCCTCAAACTTTAGTTAAGAAATTCCAGATTAAAATCTTTCGTATACTAAACTGTTACTGGGTGCTTTGTTGGACTAGACTTTCTCAGCAAGAAGCTTTTCCTTAAAAAGCGTGAACGACGTGCTAACGTGACTATTCGCTGCACATTACTGGTTTAAGTGAAAAATGTCTGAAATATAAAAATATTCGATTGAAATTGGTTAATTAAAAATCAATACCTTTCTGCCCTATCAGTCTCACATATCAATGTAACAAACAGCATAAAAAAGTACTTTGTATTACTTATTCCACTTTGTATACACTCACGTAGGGTTGGATTGAATGACTATCATGGAATATAAGGCCTAATATTCATTCTTTTTGTGTGTTTGTATGACAGAAGAACTATGCCCAGGAGGAAGCTGGAAGGGTGGTTCTCTACACCACAACAATGGGAATCATCAGGAAAACATTTGAGGAGTGTCGACGTGTCCGGAACATTCTCCAGACGTTGTTGGTAAAGTTCGAAGAGCGGGACGTCTTCATGAATCGCACACATCAGAGAGAACTTCTCGAACGGTTAGGAACCAATACAGTGCAGGTTCCTCAGATTTTTGTAGGAGGAAGCTGGTTCGCGGTAAATATTCAGAATTTGCTTTTCTAAGACATTAGGTTATTGTTGATTTTACTTTTTATGATACTATGATATTAACAGGATGTACATCTCAACATCTAACTCAATTATTGTATGGATGTCTGGGTCCTCTGTGTCTTCATCTATTAGTATTCTATGATCAGATTGTACATAATCTAGCTCAATCCTTTCATAACCATCTGGATCCTATGTGTCTTCATTCATTACTATTCTATGATCAGATTGTACATAATCTAGCTCAGTCCTTTGATAACCATCTGGGTCCTCTGTGTCTTCATCTATTACTATTCTATGATCAGACTGTACATAATCTAGCTCAGTCCTTTTATAACCATCTGGGTCCTCTGTATCTTCATTCATTATTCTATTACCAGAATGTACATAATCCAGCTCAGTCCTTTGATGACCATCTGGGTCCTCTGTGTCTTCATTCATTACTATTCTATGATCAGATTGTACATAATCTAGCTCAGTCCTTTGATAACCATCTGGGTCTTCTGTTTATTCATCTATTACTATTCTATGATCAGACTGTACATAATCTAGCTCAGTCCTTTTATAACCATCTGGGTCCTCTGTATCTTCATTCATTATTCTATTACCAGAATGTACATAATCCAGCTCAGTCCTTTGATGACCATCTGGGTCCTCTGTGTCTTCATTCATTACTATTCTATGATCAGATTGTACATAATCTAGCTCAGTCCTTTGATAACCATCTTGGTCTTCTGTTTATTCATCCATTACTATTCCATGATCAGACTGTACATAATCTAGCTCAGTCCTTTTATAACCATCTGGGTCCTCTGTTTCTTCATCCATTACTATTCCATGATCAGACTGTACATAATCTAGCTCAGTCCTTTTATGACTGTGTGGGTCCTCTGTGTTTTCATCTGTTACTATTCTATTACCAGAATGTACATAATCTACCTCAGCCCCTTTATAACTGTCTGGGTCCTTTGTGTTTTCATCTATTACTATTCTATTACCAGAATGTACATAATCTAGCTCAGCCCTTTTATAACTGTCTGGGTCCTCTGTGTCTTCATCCATTACTATTCCATGATCAGACTGTACATAATCTAGCTCAGTCCTTTCATAACTGTGTGGGTCCTCTGTGTCTTCATCCATTCTTCTATTACCAGAATGTACATAATCTAGCTCAGTCCTTTGATAACCATCTGGGTCCTCTGTGTCTTCATCCATTACTATTCTATTATCAGATTGTACATAATCTAGCTCAATCCTTTCATAACTGTGTGGGTCCTCTGTGTCTTCATCCATTACTATTCTATTACCAGAATGTACATAATCTAGCTCAATCCTTTCATAACTGTCTGGGTCCTCTGTGTCTTCATCCATTACTATTCTATTACCAGAATGTACATAATCTAGCTCAGTCCTTTGATAACCGTCTGGGTCCTCTGTGTCTTCATCCATTACTATTCTATTACCAGAATGAACATAATCTATCTCAGTCCTTTTATAACTGCCTGGGTCCTCTGTGTCTTCATCTATTACTATTCTATTACCAGAATGTACATAATCTAGCTCAGCCCTTTTATAACTGTGTGGGTCCTCTGTGTTTTCATCCATTACTATTCTATGATCAGGTTATACATAATCTAGCTCAGTCCTTTTATAACTGTGTGGGTCCTCTGTGTCTTCATCCATTACTATTCTATTACCAGAATGTACATAATCTAGCTCAATCCTTTCATAACTGTCTGGGTCCTCTGTGTCTTCATCCATTACTATTCTATTACCAGAATATACATAATCTAGCTCAATCCTTTCATAACTGTCTGGGTCCTCTGTGTATTCATCTATTACTATTCTATTACCAGAATGTACATAATCTAGCTCAATTTTTTCATAACTGTCTGGGTCCTCTGTGTATTCATCTATTACTATTCTATTACCAGAATGTACTAAACTTGACATGTTGTCTAGATCTTAAGGAAACTGGGAAGATAACAAACTGTTATAAATACAAATATCTTAGTAGCAGTATTTGACAAAAAACATCTTGAATAGACAATCTTAAGTGGTGGTCAAGATTGATCTGTAACCATTAATCTGTCTAGTCTGACACCAGTCAAACCAGTGGTGACTGGTACTGGTTTATCCTCTTGTCAGATGTTGATCTCAGTACATTCCAAGCCTGACGTTCATCAGTCACTCTAGGTTTCGACGGTTGTTTCCCATAACGACCGGTTAGTCACCTTCCAAAGTGGCGCCATCCAGCACATTAGGAACCGGTTTTTTTGAACAGCAGAACCAACTTGAACCTTTATTTCTAACAGTGTGTCCCACTAACAGATCTGTGTATAGTTCACTAACCTACTTTAAAAATCGTTAAATTTGTTTAATAAACTTCGGGTCAGTGGCGTAACTATGGATGTTTCGTGGATACAAAACGCGTTATAAACACACACAAAAAACCTGTATACTTGACTTAGCTTCCAATCTGTTTGTTTTGTTACGTTCATTACACTGTGTTTTGTTACTCCTGTAACACGGCTAGTTGTAAGATTTTGTTTTGTTTTGTTTGTTTTTTGGAATTTCACACAAAGCTACTCGAGGGCTATCTGTGCTAGCCGTCCCTAATTTAGCAGTGTAAGACTAGAGGGAAGGCAGCTAGTCATCACCACCCACCGCCAACTCTTGGGCTACTCTTTTACCAACGAATAGTGGGATTGACTGTCACATTGTAACGCCCCCACGGCTGAAAGGGCGAGCATGTTTGGCGCGACGGGGATGCGAACCCGCGACCCTCAGATTACGAGGTCGCACGCCTTAACACGCTTGGCCATGCCAGGCCGGCTAGTTGTAGGATAATTACATATTCATCACACTGTCTTGTCATGTTTGTGGTGGGGACAGTTTATGAATCAATAAGATCATCTCATTGTCCTGTTGAATGCGTGACAGGGACAGTTACGAAAATTAAATGCCGAACTGAGCAGCTGTCCACTAGGAACTGGACTAAACACCCACATAGATAATGATAATTACTTGTGAAGATCAGAATGACTCGTGTCATCAGTTGTACATCAAACTGGACTAAACATCCACATGGATAATGATAATTACTTCTGAAGATCAGAATGACTCGTATCATCAGTTGTACATCAAACTGGACTAAACATCCACATGGATAATGATAATTACTTCTGAAGATCAGAATGACTCGTATCATCAGTTGTACATCATTGTTGTTTAACGATACTTTCGGACTGACACTTCTGAAGGATCCACTAGACACGTGCTAAACGTGAAATTGACTGAACGAATCTCTAAGTCTGATAAAAACTGTTTCACATGTTTGGTTTTTATTATTCTCTCCGTTTAGTATACAATATTTCTTTTTAACAGTATATCGTCTCAGAGATTTTTTCTTTATATCAAGTCTTTATATGCTTGTACTCGAACGATAAACGTGGACTTAGCAACAGAGCCTGACTAATGAACAGCGCGTGATATGGGTCACAATCAAATTATCTGCACACTTCCTGCGGCCTTTAACAAGGTCTACCCTGTCGTTCCACAACCGCAGGCTTCAGGTTATAGGTAGATCAACTCTGCTAATTAAACTGTTTTTGTTAACACACTGTGTCGTAAAATGTCATTAATTCCTTTTGGGTGGCATGGATGTTTTGTATCCATCATGTTATATTAATTACGAACAATGACTTGTAGTGTTTCACATTCTGAACACGGCTCTCAGTTTACGGAATCGTATTGGGAGATTTTGTGTGTTAACACCGGTATTTAAATAAAGTTTTTATATCGCAAAAAGTGTTTAGTTACGATTTGTAGAGTTTGTGTTAAATTACGAAAGAAATATAAAAATATTTATAAGACGAACAGAAGAACTGAATCGTAGTTTTATATGTTATACATAGCAGACGAATGTGTGAATCGTAGTTTTATATGTTATACATAGCAGACGAATGTGGTAGATGACAGACAGTGTTTTAAAGAAGTCACAAACACGTGTGGTAGGTGACAGACAGTGCTTTAAAGAAGTTACAAACACGTGTGGTAGGTGACAGACAGTGCTTTAAAGAAGTCACAAACACGTGTGGTAGGAGACAGACAGTGCTTTAAAGAAGTTACAAACACGTGTGGTAGGAGACAGACAGTGCTTAAAAGAAGTTACGAACACGTGTGGTAGGAGACAGACAGTGCTTTAAAGAAGCTACGAACACGAGTGGTAGGTGACAGACAGTGCTTTAAAGAAGTTACGAACACGTGTGGTAGGTGAGAGACAGTGCTTTAAAGAAGTTACAAACACGTGTGGTAGGTGACAGACAGTGCTTTAAAGAAGTTACAAACACGAGTGGTAGGTGACAGATCCTGTCTTAAAGCCAAGTTACAAACACGTGTGGTAGGTGACAGACAGTGCTTTAAAGAAGCCAAAACACGTGGGTAGGTGACAGACAGTGTTTTAAAGAAGTCACAAACACGTGTGGTAAGCGACAGACAGCGCTTCAAAAAAGTCACAAACACGCGTGGTAGGTGACAGACAGTGCTTTAAAGAAGTTACAAACGCTAACGTGTGGCAGGTGATCTGGACAGTGCTTTAAAGAAGTCACGAACACGTGTGGTAGGTGAGAGACAGTGCTTTAAAGAAGTTACAAACACGTGTGGTAGGTGAGAGACAGTGCTGTAAAGAAGTTACGAACACGTGTGGTAGGAGACAGACAGTGCTTTAAAGAAGCTACGAACACGAGTGGTAGGTGACAGACAGTGCTTTAAAGAAGTTACAAACACGAGTGGTAGGTGACAGACAGTGCTTTAAAGAAGTTACAAACACGAGTGGAAGGTGACAGACTGTGCTTCAAAGAAGTTACAAACACGTGTGGTAGGTGACAGACAGTGCTTTAAAGAAGTTACAAACACGTGTGGTAGGTGACAGACAGTGCTTTAAAGAAGTTACAAGCACGTGTGGTAGGTAACAGTCAAACTGTTATTTCCAGAAGTGAACCACTATCGAACTGTTTTAAGCAAAATTCGGTGGTATAAGAGTTAGCTATAAATCAGTGTGTGTTACATACAAATATATCACTACCTACTGTAGATTTTGAAAACCACTCTACAAGTGTATTTTTACAGTTATATATATATATACATATTGTAATTATTACTTATGTTTCAGAATGCTGAAATAATGGAGAGGTTAAATGAATCTGGAGATTTAAGACAGTTTCTACGTCCCTACAAAGTATGTATAATAACAGTATAATATAACTGTATAACATTATGTAATAAGTACAATACCAGTATAATATAACTATATAACAGTATGTAATAAGTATAATAACAGTATAATATAACTATATAACAGTATAATATAACTATATAACAGTATGTAATAAGTATAATAACAGTATAATATAACTATATAACAGTATGTAATAAGTATAATAACAGTATAATATAACTATATAACAGTATGTAATAAGTATAATAACAGTATAATATAACTGTATAACACTATGTAATAACTATAATAACAGTGTAATATAACTATATAACAGTAATAAGTAAGTATAATAACAGTATAATATAACTATATAACTAAGTAATAACTATAATAACAGTGTAATATAACTATATAACAGTATGTAATAAGTAAGTATAATAACAGTATAATATAACTATATAACAGTATGTAACAAGTATAATAACAGTATAATATAACTATATAACAGTATGTAATAAGTATAATAACAGTATAATATAACCATATAACAGTATGTAATAAGCATAATAACAGTATAATATAACCATATAACACCATGTAATAAGTATAATAACAGTATAATATAACTATATAACAGTATGTAGTAAGTATAATAACAGTATAATATAACTATATAACAATATGTAGTAAGTATAATAACAGTATAATATAACTATATAACAGTATGTAGTAAGTATAATAACAGTATAATATAACTATATAACAGTGTGTAATAAGTAAGTATAATAACAGCATAATATAACTATATAATAGTATGTAATAAGTAAGTATAATAACAGTATAATATAACTATATAATAGTATGTAATAAGTAAGTATAATAACAGTATAATATAACTATATAACAGTATGTAATAAGTATAATAACAGTATAATATAACTATATAACAGAATGTAATAAGTTATAATAACAGTATAACATAACTATATAACACCATGTAATAAGCATAATAACAGTATAACATAACCATATAACAGTATGTAATAAGCATAATAACAGCATAATATATAACTATATAACAGTGTGTAATAACTATAATAAAAGTATAATATGACTATATAATAGTGTGTAATAACTATAATAACAGTATAACTATATAACAGTATAATATAACTATATAACAGTATGTAATAAGTAAGTATAATAACAATATAATATAACTATATAACAGTATGTAATAAGCATAATAACAGCATAACATAACAGCAAGTGTAATAAGCATAATAACAGTGTAATATATAACCATATAACAGTATGTAATAAGTAAAGTATAATAACAAATATAACCATATAAAAGCGTGTAATAAGTATAACAACAGTGTAATATAACCATATAACAGTATGTAATAAGCATAATAACAGTATAACATAACCATATAACAAAGTATGTAATAAGTATAATAACAGCATAATATAACCATATAACCGTATGTAATAACCAAGCATAATAACAGTATAACATAACCATATAATAGTATGTAATAAGTAAGCATAATAACAGTATAACATAACCATATAACAGCATGTAATAAGTAAGCATAATAACAGTATAATATAACCATATAACAGTATGTAATAAGCATAAATAACAGTATAATATAACCATATAACAGTATGTAATAAGTAAGCATAATAACAGCATAATATAACCATATAACAGTATGTAATAAGTAAGTATAATAACAGTATAATATAACCATATAAATAGTATGTAATAAGCTAATATACAACAGTATAATATAACCATATAACAGTATGTAATAAGTAAGTATAATAACAATATAATATAACTATATAACAGTATGTAATAAGTATAATAACAGTATAATATAACAGTGTGTAATAAGTATAATAACAGTGTAATATAACCATATAACAGTATGTAATAAGCATAATAACAGTATAATATAACCATATAACAGTATGTAATAAGTAAGCATAACAACAAATATAACCATATAACAGTATGTAATAAGCATAATAACAGTATAATATAACCATATAACAGTATGTAATAAGCAATAACAACAGTATAATATAACCATATAACAGTATGTAATAAGTATAATAACAGTATAATATAACCATATAACAGTATGTAATAAGCATAATAACAGTATAACATAACCATATAACAGTATGTAATAAGTATAATAACAGTATAATATAACTATATAACGGTATGTAATAACTAAGTATAATAACAGTATAATATAACTATATAATAGTATGTAATAAGTAAGTATAATAACAGCATAATATAACTATATAATAGTATGTAATAAGTAAGTATAATAACAGTATAATATAACTATATAATAGTATGTAATAAGTAAGCATAATAACAGCATAATATAACCATATAACAGTATGTAATAAGCATAATAACAGTATAATATAACTATATAACAGTATGTAATAAGTACAATACCAGTATAATATAACTATATAACAGTATGTAATAAGCACAAATACCAGCATAATATAACCATATAACAGTATGTAATAAGCATAATAACAGTATAATATAACCATATAACGAGTTATGTAATAAGCATAATAACAGTATAATATAACCATATAACGGTATGTAATAACTAAGTATAATAACAGTATAATATAACTATATAATAGTATGTAATAAGTAAGTATAATAACAGCATAATATAACCATATAATAGTATGTAATAAGTAAGTATAATAACAGTATAATATAACTATATAATAGTATGTAGTAAGTATAATAACAGTATAATATAACTATATAACAATATGTAGTAAGTATAATAACAGTATAATATAACTATATAACAATATGTAGTAAGTATAATAACAGTATAATATAACTATATAACAATATGTAGTAAGTATAATAACAGTATAATATAACTATATAACAGTATGTAGTAAGTATAATAACAGTATAATATAACTATATAACAGTATGTAATAAGTATAATAACAGTATAATATAACTATATAACAGTATGTAATAAGTATAATAACAGTATAATATAACTATATAACAGTATGTAATAAGTATAATAACAGTATAATATAACTATATAACACTATGTAATAAGTATAATAATAGTATAATATAACTATATAACAGTATGTAATAAGTATAATAACAGTACAATATAACTATATAACAGTGTGTAATAACTATAATAAAAGTATAATATGACTATATAATAGTGTGTAATAACTATAATAACAGTATAACTATATAACAGTATGTAATAACTATAATAACAGTGTAATATAACTATATAACAGTATGTAATAAGTAAGTATAATAACCGTATAATATAACTATATAACAGTATGTAATAAGTAAGTATAATAACAGTATAATATAACTATATAACAGTATGTAATAAGTAAGTATAATAACAGTATAATATAACTATATAACAGTGTGTAATAAGTAAGTATAATAACAGTATAATATAACTATATAACAGTATGTAATAAGTAAGTATAATAACAGTGTAATATAACTATATAACAGTATGTAATAACTATAATAACAGTGTAATATAACCATATAACAGTATGTAATAAGTAAGCATAATAACCGTGATAATATAACCATATAACAGTATGTAATAAGTAAGCATAATAACAGTATAATATAACCATATAACAGTATGTAATAAGTAAGTATAATAACAGTATAATATAACTATATAACAGTGTGTAATAAGTAAGTATAATAACAGTATAATATAACTATATAACAGTATGTAATAAGTAAGTATAATAACAGTGTAATATAACTATATAACAGTATGTAATAAGTATAATAACAGTATAATATAACTATATAACAGTATGTAATAAGTATAATAACAGTATAGTATAACTATATAACAGTATGTAATAAGTAAGTATAATAACAGTATAACTGTATAACAGTATGTAATAAGTAAGTATAATAACAGTATAAGAATATAACAGTATGTAATAAGTAAGTACAATAATGGCTTTGGGAAAGTTAAATATTTGATGGTTGTAATTGTAACCAAGAATTTGACATGACTTGTATACTGATTCTAAACTTATCGTGTAATTCAATTGAACAGTGATTATGGTGTAGGAAATATGAAACATATAAAGATTAGCATTTCTAAGTTTACAGACTATAACATAAGAAGTTGTTTCTAAGTTCATTGTAAATAATATTTAACCAATGGTTGTATGGAATGGAATGTATAACAATATATGTTCATTGTTGTAAACAATGTTTAATGAAGCGATCTGAAGTTAGCAAACCATTTTGTAATGAAACATTTTTTTTACCTTCCCAGCGTATGTCCGTTGGAGGGGTATGTCAACAATGTGGGGGATTCCGTTACCTTCCATGTCCCCTTTGTGGGGGTAGCAAGAAATCGGCGAATCACAGGCATCACTTTAACATCGGTTATGTTGCCCTTCGATGTATGAACTGTGATGAAAGTGGCCTCATCAGATGTGAGCACTGTCTCCACGGTGATGGGTGAATCACACCGCATCGTGACGATGAAAAGTCTTTAGATCAAATAACACTGATCTTAGATCGATGACTGACCAATCAAATGAGAAATGTTAGAGTTTAGCTTTATAAACACAGTAATTATATACTTAAGGTTTAGTTTTCAGTAAATCTGTAAAATGTGCACATACTGTACAGAGAGTTTAACCTTTTCTCAGTAACTGTTTGTAGAGATGTATTTCTTTACTACTAATCTCTTTGTTAGCACCATTTGGCAGTTCTGTAAATAGTTAACAAATAGAGCTTGGTGTTACAATATACTATTTTGTGCTGTCTTAAACTGACCATCTCACACTTGTTATAATTTCATTTATTCATAAGGACAGTATTTACAAAGATTTAACATTCGCAAGATTATTTTGATACAGAAACTTCTTGTGTGAATTGTGATAATATAAACACAAGTTTTATTGCTTTTAAAACATTTCTAAAGGTATGACACAAAGATCATGTGTAAACCAAAGTGGTACAATTGGATAATCAGGCCAATGTCAGGTTCTGTGAAAGTACTGAAAACGTTTTGAATAGGTAGAAATCAAAGACCAGATAAACAGGCAACAAATTTATTTATCTCTAGAGCTAGAACATTCTGTACACAAATACATTATTCTGAACCAGAAGACAGCTGACCTTACATAAGAATTGGCACTGGTTACTACTGGAAGCCTCAGTGTTGTACACTACTCAAGTGGTGTAAACCATAACAAGTCACTTTTATTCAGTAGCTCAAATATTTCTCCAGTTATACATACAGGAAACCAGTCACAGTTTTAACACCAGTAAGGTCTATAGTATACCTCATATTCCACTGGACATTCCAGACTGCTGTACAGAATCACTTACTCAGGGGTTCCCTTTAGACTACAACCACTCAACAAGTTCATCCAACAGAATAATAACATGATACAATGAGAAAAAACATCTGTTTAGGATATAACCATCATTAACACAAACATGGAAAAATACATTATTAATATCAGTTTAGAATATAACCATCATCAATGGAAACGTGAACAAAGTATTGCAGAAATATGATTTTATAAGATGCAACATTTATACCAAAATCTGACATAATGTTAATTCTGACAAATAGTGATAAATATGTATTCTCTAACCAGAATATTCAGATCCTTTCTAATTCATTCACATTAAGTCTATCTGAGTCTATAGTTTATCAGTTTAATATTCTGTTTATACTGTGTAACTACAACACTCAGTTCATATTCTACTTGAAAAACAACAACCACTGGTTGTAGCCAAACCAACATATCTGAGTCTATAGTTTATCAGTTTAATATTCTGTTTATACTGTGTAAGTACAACACTCAGTTCATATTCTAGTTGAAAAACAACAACCACTGGTTGTAGCCAAACCAACATATCTGAGTCTATAGTTTATCAGTTTAATTGTACTGTAAATGTAGTCACACTTATAACACCATCCTCATTGTAGTTTGACAGATCAGGTTGAATAATGCGACTGAACTGGAAGATGTTACACCACTGGTCTTTGTTGATAACTTTGTACTTGGACTGCTGTAAAGGAAAAAAAAAAGAGAGACAAAAATGCACTAGAAGTTCGAATGTTACTGGAGTTTTTAGATAAATAACTTACAAGTTAATAACATCATATAAAACAGTTATATTTCTTGCACATCTGCTACAATCAGATTTATTCTATATGCCTGAGTGTTCATTACAAGACGGAACACTTATATCTTCTCTAACCAAGCTCATAATCCTTTTAGAAAAGCATAACAATCCATTACTTTCAAAATAAAAATTTATTCTATTTTATTAAATACAACAATTTATAAACAACAATACATATGTAATGTACTAACTTGGTTTGGTTGGATGTATGTCTTATCTTTTAACAATAGTAAAGTAAACATGCTACTATGTCAAATCATACAGTTACAGATTACTTTTGATTGGGTGTCCACGTAATCTGTTAACAATACTGAAGTAAACATGTAATTATGTTTAATAATACAGTTACAGATTATCTTTGATTGGATGCACATCTAATCTGTTAACAATACAGAAGTAAGCATGCTACTATGTCAAATAATACAGTTACAGATTACCTTTGATTGGATGTATACCTAATCTGTTAACAACACTGAAGTAAACATGCTGTTATGTTTAATAATAACAGTTTCGATTACCTTTGATTGGGTGCACATCTAATCTGTTAACAATACTGAAGTAAGCATGCTACTATGTCAAATAATACAGTTACAGATTACCTTTGATTGGATGTATACCTAATCTGTTAACAACACTGAAGTAAACATGCTGTTATGTTTAATAATAACATTTTCGATTACCTTTGATTGGATGCACATCTAATCTGTTAACAATACTGAAGTAAACATGCTACTATGTCAAATAATACAGTTACAGATTACCTTTGATTGGATGTATACCTAATCTGTTAACAATACTGAAGTAAACATGCTACTATGTCAAATAATACAGTTACAGATTACCTTTGATTGGATGTATACCTAATCTGTTACCAACACAGAAGTAAACATGCTACTATGTCAAATAATACAGTTACAGATTACCTTTGATTGGATGTATACCTAATCTGTTTACATAAGTGAAGTAAACGTGCTATTATGTTTAATAATAAAGTTACATTTGTTTTGACTGGATATACATTTAATCTGTTAACAATATGTTTATAATTCGAGGATCAACTTCTTGATAAAAACAAAAGTTCCTGTATAAACAGGATTTTCCACACAGTAATTAGTTCCCAACAGTGGAGATCATGTAAACAGTTTTATATATTAATAGTTATTTAGCTTGATTTCTGTGCTAGTTCTACAGTTATGTTAACCACAGTTTTGCAGTAGAACAGAGACTTTATGGAAATGTTAATTAAAAATCAAGCTTCATTAGTTACCTTTCTTACAAAAGAGTTTCCTACCTGAAGGAACTGTTGGAACAAGCTGTATAGAGGCCAGTTTTTACCCAGTAGCAGTTGGAGCATATCCCTGGCTGTGTCCACATCCTTACTTGTTTGGTTTTTATCTTCTAGTGTCCTCCCCACAAAAAAAATATACAAAACTTATAAGCTAACGGGAATAACAGTCATAGTAGAAATAACATCCCAAGTTGTACTTGTGACTCTTAGTACGTAAAAGGAACATAATATGTTATTATATTCCAAACATGTCATATCTGATGAGCCCAACAGAGGGCTTGTCGAGTCAGCTGAAATGCACCAGAAACAGTACTGGTCTTGGTAATATATGTATGTATATATCAACCAATAGACCTAATACTGTGCAATCATTTCTTGTTTGTAAGATATTAAAGTTGGCACAATAAACAATAATGAACTACTTAATATAAACCAGAAATAATGCGATAAAATTAAAAATTATCCTCCATTATCATTCCTTGTTGTCAACCTTAATACCATGTTACTGTGTCCAGAACACACATTTCTACTGTTCCCACTTTATTACACTACAACTGTAAAACCATGTTACTGTGTCCAGAACACACATTTCTACTGCTCCCACTTTATTACACTACAACAATAAAACCATGTTACTGTGTCCAGAACACACATTTCTACTGCTCCCACTTTATTACACTACAACTGTAAAACCATGTTACTGTGTCCAGAACACACATTTCTACTGCTCCCACTTTATTACACTACAACTGTAAAACCATGTTACTGTGTCCAGAACACACATTTCTACTGCTCCCACTTTATTACACTACAACTGTAAAACCATTTTACTGTTCCCACTTTATTACACTATAACTGTAAAACCATTTTACTGTGTCCAGAACACACATTTCTACTGCTCCCACTTTATTACACTACAACTGTAAAACCATGTTACTGTGTCCAGAACACACATTTCTACTGCTCCCACTTTATTACACTACAACTGTAAAACCATGTTACTGTGTCCAGAACACACATTTCTACTGCTCCCACTTTATTACACTACAACTGTAAAACCATTTTACTGTGTCCAGAACACACATTTCTACTGTTCCCACTTTATTACACTATAACTGTAAAACCATTTTACTGTGTCCAGAACACACATTTCTACTGCTCCCACTTTATTACACTACAACAGTAAAACCATGTTACTGTGTCCAGAACACACATTTCTACTGCTCCCACTTTATTACACTATAACTGTAAAACCATTTTACTGTGTCCAGAACACACATTTCTACTGCTCCCACTTTATTACACTACAACTGTAAAACCATGTTACTGTGTCCAGAACACACATTTCTACTGCTCCCACTTTATTACACTACAACAATAAAACCATTTTACTGTGTCCAGAACACACATTTCTACTGTTCCCACTTTATTACACTACAACAATAAAACCATTTTACTGTGTCCAGAACACACATTTCTACTGCTCCCACTTTATTACACCACAACTGTAAAACCATGTTACTGTGTCCAGAACACACATTTCTACTGCTCCCACTTTATTACACTACAACTGTAAAACCATTTTACTGTGTCCAGAACACACATTTCTACTGTTCCAACTTTATTACACTATAACTGTAAAACCATTTTACTGTGTCCAGAACACACATTTCTACTGCTCCCACTTTATTACACTACAACAGTAAAACCATGTTACTGTGTCCAGAACACACATTTCTACTGCTCCCACTTTATTACACTATAACTGTAAAACTATTTTACTGTGTCCAGAACACACATTTCTACTGTTCCCACTTTATTACTACACTACAACAGTAAAACCATGTTACTGTGTCCAGAACACACATTTCTACTGCTCCCAACTTTATTACACTACAACAATAAAACCATTTTACTGTGTCCAGAACACACATTTCTACTGTTCCCACTTTATTACACTACAACTGTAAAACCATGTTACTGTGTCCAGAACACACATTTCTACTGCTCCCACTTTATTACACTACAACAGTAAAACCATTTTACTGTGTCCAGAACACACATTTCTACTGCTCCCACTTTATTACACTACAACAGTAAAACCATGTTACTGTGTCCAGAACACACATTTCTACTGCTCCCACTTTATTACACTATAACTGTAAAACCATTTTACTGTGTCCAGAACACACATTTCTACTGCTCACACTTTATTACACTACAACAGTAAAACCATGTTACTGTGTCCAGAACACACATTTCTACTGCTCCCACTTTATTACACTACAACTGTAAAACCATTTTACTGTGTCCAGAACACACATTTCTACTGCTCACACTTTATTACACTACAACTGTAAAACCTTGTTACTGTGTCCAGAACACACATTTCTACTGCTCCCACTTTATTACACTACAACTGTAAAACCATGTTACTGTGTCCAGAACACACATTTCTACTGTTCCCACTTTATTACACTACAACTGTAAAACCATGTTACTGTGTCCAGAACACACATTTCTACTGCTCCCACTTTATTACACTACAACTGTAAAACCTTGTTACTGTGTCCAGAACACACATTTCTACTGCTCCCACTTTATTACACTACAACTGTAAAACCATGTTACTGTGTCCAGAACACACATTTCTACTGCTCCCACTTTATTACACTACAACTGTAAAACCATGTTACTGTGTCCAGAACACACATTTCTACTGCTCCCACTTTTATTACACTACAACTGTAAAACCATGTTACTGTGTCCAGAACACACATTTCTACTGCTCCCACTTTATTACACTACAACTGTAAAACCATGTTACTGTGTCCAGAACACACATTTCTACTGCTCCCACTTTATTACACTACAACTGTAAAACCATTTTACTGTGTCCAGAACACACATTTCTACTGTTCCCACTTTATTACACTACAACTGTAAAACCATTTTACTGTGTCCAGAACACACATTTCTACTGTTCCCACTTTATTACACTACAACTGTATAACCATTTTACTGTGTCCAGAACACACATTTCTACTGCTCCCACTTTATTACACTACAACTGTGACAAATGTTTCTCACTGTCTTTCAAAGTTGCAGTGCTTGATGTACGAAAGTAAAATAAGTTGAAAACTATTTACTGGCATCCCACCAAATGTTTTCCACTGAAACAAGACATCCAACCACAACATATTAGAAGTGGGTGCTGATGGTGCTGGATCACTACAGTTACTACTTGTCGCTCGGTGCACTTGACAAACATAGCGTAGAAGGTAAATAAATTGAGTTTAATGGTGTTTAAATGTGTGTTGATGAACCTGGACCAGCAGAGGAAGATGTTGATGATGGGAAACCTTTGACCCAGTTGCAGCATGAGGGGGAGAGATTGCTGGGAAATATAGATTCCACCTACAGTGAAATGGGGTGATAGTGTTGAAAAATATATGGTCCAGCTGCATTGAAGAGACTAAGTCATAATAATTAATGCGTATAGTAATAGCACCCAAATCTGTTGGGGATATTCTACCTATCAGTCACACACCAAATACTGACCAGAAATCAACACATTTAATCCTAAGGTCACAATTTTACTTCATTCTTTATATGGAATAGTAAATTTTGTTAATTTAAAAATAAGTGACTTGGGCCTCCATGAAAGTCCACTTACTTCCAGGATCATATCACATACACCGTTTTTGTTTTCGCATTTCATTTTTAAAACAAATAACCAACTGAGAAATAAAGAACAAAAAACAATTATTTTGAAAATGATTTTCAATATAAATGTTTGTTTTGTAACATATATATAAACACACACACACATATAATCACGTTTTATATCATGATATAATACTTGTATATACAAGTTTTTCTGCCTAAATGTTATTTTAAAACCTTAACAAAAACTTAAGAACGAGTCTTATGAAACAGATTCAAACAGCCCTCACAAATTTAATGTACATTGAATCATGTGACATGCATTTCACCACATGTTGTGCATCAAACACATGAGACTGATGAGGTACGCTACCATAAAACCATGTCACTCATGTATGAGCAACAAAACAGTGTTTAGGAAAATCAGTTAAGAGTTGAACCCACAACATTTCAACTCCTGGTGTCTGCATGGGAAAACAGTTATTCTTAGTACTTGTGTTTGCAGTTGTACTTTGCCTGATAGATGGAATGTTCCCAACACATTTGGGTGATATAACTTCCAGCATTACATACTATGACTTTCAGTTTACAACAAGCAATGATAACCACACTCTTTCAAGTTTATAATAAGGTTTTGTGAACAATGATGGTATAAGCCAAATTGTACAACCAAACCACAACTGTTACCAACTGAATTTAAGTCATCAATAACCAACATTTTTATAGTAAGAACCAGTGACACAACATTACATAAATTTATCAAAGATTGTTTATGACTTAGTTCATCACATAAAACAATGAAGGTATATTTTCTGATAAATATTATTGTAAGTTTAAATTAAAACAACTTTTTAGAAATCATTCAAGGAACTGGGTCAAGCAATTACAAGGTTAAGTGGGTTGGAGGGTGCATGATACCAAAGTCCACTGGGCTATCTGTTGTGACCACCAAGGAAAATCGAACCCCTAATTTTAAGTGTTGTAATCTGTTGAAGAAAATTACATTAGTAATTTGTAGAACTCATGAGTGAAAATGGATACATTCTGTATATCTTTACTTTAAAACTTTATAAAAATGACAGTAGAAACTTATATCTGAGACTGAGGAAAACAACAGATAGACACACAATCACCCACACTTACTTTCAGAAGAGGTTTAAGTTTGAATGAACATCTGCCATCAAAAGGGACAGAAGATGTTCTCACCTGTATGTATGTGTGTTTATTAGTAAGAATCGTTGAAAATGGATTTTGATAACAAGTCGATATATATTTGGACTATGGTCCAACTTGGAAGTGATTAGTTTCTGGAGTATCAATGTTTAAGGTAAGTTCACAGAATCTGTTAACCTCACGACTGAGGTTTTCACTCTATAGCTCAACACAATGATGATACTTAATACACGTATGTGGAATATCATTCCTCATTGTTCAATCAAAGATCATAACAAAAGACAGCTGAATATGATCAGTGTTGTGTAGTCCACGTGTGCACCACACAGAGTGTCCCTGTAACTTAGATGTTCGATTATATTTATTAGCATAGGTATAAAGGTGTTCCTTTGTATTGGTTTATTTAGGGCTTGAGTTGTTGTATAATTTTGCTTTTGGTTATGTTTGTTTCTTTATTTAGTATTTGGGTGTTTTCTATGGTTATGTTGTGTTTATTTGATTTGTAGTGTTCAAAAACGTGTGAAGGTGACTTTTATGTTCTGTGAATCTGGTTTCCATTTTTCTACTTGTTTCTCCAATATAGAAGTCGTGGCAGTTATCACATTGCATTTTATAAATAATGTTGGTGTGGTGTTTGTTAGTGTAGTTTTTACATAGTATAGACCTTAGTTTTGTGTCTGGTTTTTTGAATAAATTTGGTATTAACTGGAATTTACAGAAGTTCCAACCACTGAAGCCTGCAAGATAGGCTTAGAACTCTATATCCGAGACCTTAACCCATCAACAGACATTCCTAGCAACCAATTAGCAACCCCTCATAGAATTCACCATAATGAAGACAAACTTCATGTTCAACAATCACAACTATATACAAACAAATGGCCTAAGCATGGGCAACCCAGTATCACCAGTTCTAGTCAATATTTTTATGACACAAGTTGAAACACAAGCAATTAACACAGCATTACATCCACCACTATATTGGTACAGATGTGAAGACACGGTTGCAGGATTCACATCTACAGAACATATACTTAATTTTTTCAACCACATTAACTCTATACATCCCAACATTAACTTCACATGTGAACAGGAAGAAAACAATCAAATATCATTTCTTAACTTCAAAATTACAAGAACCGATACACAATTTAAAACAGAAATCCACCGAAAAATCACCCATACTGAACTATACATTTCTTGGGACTCAGCACATGAAACAAAACAAAAACTTAACATAGTAAGAAACCAAATATAACTTTGCTCACCAGATAAAATTAACAATGAATTAGACAAAATAAAACAATACTTCATCAACATCAATAAGTTTCCTCCACAAATCATAGAAAACATTATACGCACACACCTAGACAGAAAGAAAAATCAACCAACAAAAGTAAATATATCCCATGAATCAAAAAATCACGAAACCATATACTGCTGCATACTATATATTCCAGACATCAGCAGAAAAATAACCAACATTTGGCAAAAACTGGTAACAACATATAACATTCCAGTTAATACCAAATTTATTCAAAAACCAGGCACAAAACTAAGGTCTATACTATGTAAAAACTACACTGACAAACACCACACCAACATTATTTATAAAATACAATGTGATAACTGCCATGACTTCTATATTGAGAAACAAGTAGAAAATGGAAACCAGATTCACAGAACATAAAAGTCACCTTCACACGTTTTCAAACACTACAAATCAAATAAACACAACATAACCATAGAAAACACTCAAATATTAAATAAAGAAACAAACATAAAGAAATGCAAAATTAAAGAAACCTTACTTATACAACTCAAACCCAAAATAAACCAATATAAAGGAACGACTTTATACCTATATTAATAAATATAATCAAACATCTAAGCATGCCCTCAACATTCCTACAATCAGTTACACAACCCCCTTCAAACATGTGGTCAGCTATCGGTCAGTTACCTCTTTCTTTGTGAACCTGACGATGACTGAAGGAGGTCGAAACGTTGTTCGCTCCTCTATATAAAAATTTTCTCAACCCAAACCAGCCGTTTTTACATATACAGTGTAGCACATGGCTCTATGATAAAGGTTAAATAGTGTAGCACAAGGCTCTATGATAAAGGTTAAATAGTGAAAAACATGTAAGAAGCAACTTTATATATATTTTTAAAATACACTCTTTGTTGTGGTTTGTTAGTAACAGTACAAACAACATATTTTTCTTTTCAAACTAACAATCTACATTATACAATAAAAGCTTTGTTATTCTGTGTCTGCAGAACTTGAAGAGTATTAGAGGGATGAACATTCCAGTTAAGAAAGCATTTCCATTACAATATGGGTCATGTCAAATCATCCAGGGGGCTGCAGGTGACCCCAACAGAATGCCTTGAAAAAATTCACATGGGCTCATCTACCCATATAATGAAAAACTGCTAAAGATTAGATCAATATCTCTAATAGTTTGATTTACAGCCCTGTAAAATGTAGTTAATTTGTTTTTATTTTTGGCGAATTCATTTTCGGGCAACTTTGGCTGCTTAACGCTACAAGAGTAATGGTCATAGAAGGCTGAAATTTTCTACACTGACTGAATTAATCTCACAGAATTCAAACATAGTCTCAAACCAAGTTTATCTCTCTTAGGATTTGTATAGTGAGGCAGTAAAATCACCTAAAAACCCAAAATCGTAAAAAACATTGGTTTATGAAATAAGCCATAGCTCTGATACTTAATATGATACAAAGATGAATTTTGTTTTCAAATTTCCTGTAACATATCAGTTGATAAATCAGCAATTTTGTAATTAAAAGTCTAGGACATAGCTAAAAATAGCCCTACTTCAGGCCACAGTTTGACCATGTCACAAGTTATTCAACCTTTTCAGATTTTTACCATATATTCTTACATCTCTGAATTTCATCTATAAAGAAAATCAGGATGGTGTTCAACCTACTTTTTGAGTTATAATTTTTTAAAGTATCCTCTGACCATACGTTTTTTGTTTAGAAAAAATTCAGTTCAGGTGTGTTACTGTGTGCAAATATTATATCCATACAATTTTGAAAAATACCTGTCAGAATTTTATGAATCCCACTGAAATATTCTAACCAGCCTTTCACAATGTTAAATAATGAAGTTGTAAGAAACAAGAAAGAATCCATTTCTGAAGAAGTTTATCGGCATAACTAGTTAGATCACATGACAATGCAAATATATTGTGTATGCATTACAGTTATACAGATATGGCTGAGTTTAAGATTCATAATATAATAAATACAAAGATAAATCATACACAAAAAGCACAGTGTTACAACAGTGGATAACTGAGAAAGATTATAGTCACACCAAACTTCAATAATCATGACAATGAAATGTTTCAAAAACTGCTTTGGTGATAAATTAGCCTTAACAACATCAAATAAACACTGATTTGTTCAGACAGCTTGAATACATTTCTGAATTTTGAGTTTGATCATGTTGAGTTCACTTTGACTAAGAACATAGTGGCAAGCACAACTGTCTTGCATGGTAGGTGCACTTATCAGACAAAGGATATGTTGGAAAGGAATCCAGTTTTCATCTTTACGTGACCTTGCAGGACATGAGAACAGTTTGTTTCTTGATTTCTTTATAAATGACACCAACACAACGGAATGTTCATCTGATCTATCTTTTATGTTTCCCATATACCGTTCATGATCGTGTATGCATGCCACATATTTCCCTGGCTGATAATTGTCATTGTTATCATTTGAGCTGCTGCAGCATCACTTTCACTGCTACTACCAACAGTTACAACTGTATACACATCATCAAAGTTGCCCAAAAATGAATTTGCCAAAAATAAAAAACAAATTAACTAAATTTTACGGTGATGTGAATCAGAAACTATTAGAGATATTGATCTAATCTTTAGCAAGTTTTCATTATATGGGTAGATGAGCACATGTGAATTTTTTCAAGGCATTCTGTGGGGGTCACCTGCAGCCCCCTGGATGATTTGACATGGAATGACCCATTTTTAACAAGAAACACTTTAAAATTTATTAATGTTTTATACTAGAATATTTCTACATCACCTTTAACAATAACATACTTAAAATATAATAAATGTTATAAAAACTCCAAGCTGTATAAAAACATTTATCAGCATGGTACATGTTGGTGGGAAAAATAATGGAAACAAAGATATGATAGCACCGCTAAGATATAATGAACATTTCATTTAGAGATATTGAAATTGCTGGTTATGAGTTTTACACATGTGAAGTTGCCACATAAAGATTTTACTGCCCACACACCTCTTGTATATGTCTTCACAAAAAACACATGAATATATGGTAAGCAATACACTGATACTGCTTCACCTGTAAACTTAACAGAAAATACAATCTGACCATTCACTTGGGTACATTGAAAACAAAGTTAAATGACGCTTAGTCCATTAATATATAAGTAATTCTGGTAAAGAAAGTACTTACTCTAGCAAAATCGTAGGCATAACAATAAACACTTTTAAAAGTGCTTGAGTCAGCTGGAAGAGATCTGAGGTAGTCCAGTTTGCACCGAATATCTTGCATGGTGTCACAGCTGATAAGAGAATAACACTCCTACATAAGATAGCTTGGTGACAGAGCAAATATGAACCAATCAAAACACTTTCACAATCAACATTATTTTACAGGTGTAATGGACCTCTATTCCAAAAGTTTCATAGGTTAGCCTCAATCAGGCAGTTTCTGAATAGTAATGTTTCTCTAGCAGAGTTTGTGTTTGCAAGACTTGTTTTTCATTTAATAAGTAATACGAAGAAGTTACATTTCCAGAAACTTGAGTACATGTACTCTGTACAGCTAGAGCAGCAACTAGAGAACCGTTAAACAATGAGTACATGTACTCTGTACAGCTAGAGCAGCAACTAGAGAACCGTTAAACAATGAGTACATGTACTCTGTACAGCTAGAGCAGCAACTAGAGAACCGTTAAACAATGAGTACATGTACTCTGTACAGCTAGAGCAGCAACTAGAGAACCGTTAAACAATGAGTACATGTACTCTGTACAGCTAGAGCAGCAACTAGAGAACCGTTAAACAATGAGTACATGTACTCTGTACAGCTAGAGCAGCAACTAGAGAACCGTTAAACAATGAGTACATGTACTCTGTACAGCTAGAGCAGCAACTAGAGAACCGTTAAACAATGAGTACATGTACTCTGTACAGCTAGAGCAGCAACTAGAGAACCGTTAAACAATGACTACATGTACTCTGTACAGCTAGAGCAGCAACTAGAGAACCGTTAAACAATGAGTACATGTACTCTGTACAGCTAGAGCAGCAACTAGAGAACCGTTAAACAATGAGTACATGTACTCTGTACAGCTAGAGCAGCAACTAGAGAACCGCTAAACAATGAGTACATGTACTCTGTACAGCTAGAGCAGCAACTAGAGAACCGTTAAACAATGAGTACATGTACTCTGTACAGCTAGAGCAGCAACTAGAGAACCGCTAAACAATGAGTACATGTACACAGCTAGAGCAGCAACTAGAGAACCGTTAAACAATGAGTACATGTACTCTGTAATAGAGTACATTAAACAATGAGTACATGTACTCTGTACAGCTAGAGCAGCAACTAGAGAACCGTTAAACAATGAGTACATGTACTCTGTACAGCTAGAGCAGCAACTAGAGAACCGAGTACAATGTACTCTGTACAGCTAGAGCAGCAACTAGAGAACCGTAAACAATGAGTACATGTACTCTGTACAGCTAGAGCAGCAACTAGAGAACCGTTAAACAATGAGTACATGTACTCTGTACAGCTAGAGCAGCAACTAGAGAACCGTTAAACAATGAGTACATGTACTCTGTACAGCTAGAGCAGCAACTAGAGAACCGTTAAACAATGAGTACATGTACTCTGTACAGCCAGAGCAGCAACTAGAGAACCGTTAAACAATGAGTACATGTACTCTGTACAGCTAGAGCAGCAACTAGAGAACCGTTAAACAATGAGTACATGTACTCTGTACAGCTAGAGCAGCAACTAGAGAACCGCTAAACAATGAGTACATGTACTCTGTACAGCTAGAGCAGCAACTAGAGAACCGTTAAACAATGAGTACATGTACACAGCTAGAGCAGCAACTAGAGAACCGTTAAACTGAGTACAGCTAGAGCAGCAACTAGAGAACCGTTAAACAATGAGTACATGTACTCTGTACAGCTAGAGCAGCAACTAGAGAACCGTTAAACAATGAGTACATGTACTCTGTACAGCTAGAGCAGCAACTAGAGAACCGTTAAACAATGAGTACATGTACTCTGTACAGCTAGAGCAGCAACTAGAGAACCGTTAAACAATGAGTACATGTACTCTGTACAGCTAGAGCAGCAACTAGAGAACCGTTAAACAATGAGTACATGTACTCTGTACAGCTAGAGCAGCAACTAGAGAACCGTTAAACAATGAGTACATGTACTCTGTACAGCTAGAGCAGCAACTAGAGAACCGTACAGCTAAACAATGAGTACATGTACTCTGTACAGCTAGAGCAGCAACTAGAGAACCGTTAAACAATGAGTACATGTACTCTGTACAGCTAGAGCAGCAACTAGAGAACCGTAAACAATGAGTACATGTACTCTGTACAGCTAGAGCAGCAACTAGAGAACCGCTAAACAATGAGTACATGTACTCTGTACAGCTAGAGCAGCAACTAGAGAACCGCTAAACAATGAGTACATGTACTCTGTACAGCTAGAGTAGCAACTAGAGAACCGCTAAACAATGAGTACATGTACTCTGTACAGCTAGAGCAGCAACTAGAGAACCGTTAAACAATGAGTACATGTACCTGTACAGCTAGAGCAGCAACTAGAGAACCGCTAAACAATGAGTACATGTACTCTGTACAGCTAGAGCAGCAACTAGAGAACCGCTAAACAATGAGTACATGTACTCTGTACAGCTAGAGCAGCAACTAGAGAACCGCTAAACAATGAGTACATGTACTCTGTACAGCTAGAGCAGCAACTAGAGAACCGTTAAACAATGAGTACATGTACTCTGTACAGCTAGAGCAGCAACTAGAGAACCGCTAAACAATGAGTACATGTACTCTGTACAGCTAGAGCAGCAACTAGAGAACCGTAAACAATGAGTACATGTACTCTGTACAGCTAGAGCAGCAACTAGAGAACCGCTAAACAATGAGTACATGTACTCTGTACAGCTAGAGCAGCAACTAGAGAACCGTTAAACAATGAGTACATGTACTCTGTACAGCTAGAGCAGCAACTAGAGAACCGCTAAACAATGAGTACATGTACTCTGTACAGCTAGAGCAGCAACTAGAGAACCGCTAAACAATGAGTACATGTACTCTGTACAGCTAGAGCAGCAACTAGAGAACCGCTAAAAACAATGAGTACATGTACTCTGTACAGCTAGAGCAGCAACTAGAGAACCGCTAAACAATGAGTACATGTACTCTGTACAGCTAGAGCAGCAACTAGAGAACCGCTAAACAATGAGTACATGTACTCTGTACAGCTAGAGCAGCAACTAGAGAACCGCTAAACAATGAGTACATGTACTCTGCACAGCTAGAGCAGCAACTAGAGAACCGTTAAACAATGAGTACATGTACTCTGTACAGCTAGAGCAGCAACTAGAGAACCGCTTGTAAACAATGAGTACATGTACATCTGTACAGCTAGAGCAGCAACTAGAGAACCGCTAAACAATGACTACATGTACCTCTGTACAGCTAGAGCAGCAACTAGAGAACCGCTAAACAATGAGTACAATGAGTACATGAGTACTCTGTACAGCTAGAGCAGCAACCAGAGAACCGCTAAAACAATGAGTACATGTACCTGAGTACAGCTAGAGCAGCACCAGAGAACCGTTAAACAATGAGTACATGTACTCTTGTACAGCTACAGAGCAGCAACTAGAGAACTGCTAAAAACAATGAGTACATGTAATCTGTACAGCTAGAGCAGCACTAGAGAACCGCTTAAACAATGACTACATGTACTCTGTACAGCTAGAGCAGCAACTAGAGAACCGTTAAACATGATCTACATGTACTCCTGCCGAAGAAAGCAGCAACTAGAGAACCGCAACAATGAGTACATGTACTCTGTACAAAGTTAGAGCAGCAACTAGAGAACCGCTAAACAATGAGTACATGTACTCTGTACAGCTAGAGCAGCAACTAGAGAACCGTTAAACAATGACTACATGTACTCTGTACAGCTAGAGCAGCAACTAGAGAACCGTTAAACAATGAGTACATGTACTCTGTACAGCTAGAGCAGCAGCTAGAGAACCGTTAAACAAGACAAATAAAATAGACTTAAAAACTACTGGTTAATTTAAAGAAGATACATTGACAACTGCAGTTCTGATATTAAGAGCTGATGTGAAGGACCCAAGATGCAGGGATAACATTGTCACATACTTCAGTTCTGGTATTAAGGACAGATGTGAAGGAATCTAGATTCAATATAAGAAAGTAATGTGACTGTACCCGAAGTAACCTGTTACTGTATTTATATAAGATATTAACATGACTGTACAGGAAGTAACCTGTATTACTATATTTATATTATATAAGATAGTAACATGACTGTACCTGAAGTAACCTGTATTACTATATTTATATTATATAAGATACTAACATGACTGTACCTGAAGTAACCTGTATTACTGTATTTATATTATATAAGATAGTAACATGACTGTACCTGAAGTAACCTGTATTACTATATTTGTATTATATAAGGTAGTAACATGACTGTACCTGAAGTAACCTATATTACTATATTTGTATTATATAAGATAGTAACATGATTGTACCTGAAGTAACCTGTATTACTATATTTATATTATATAAGATATTAACATTACTGTACCTGTAGTAATCTTTTCCTGTATGAATTTAGATGTTTTTTGTTGGTTTCAGTTATTCTAAGATAGTTTAAGTTCTCTTGTCTAATAAAGTGTGCTTTTTGAAGCTCTTAATATAAATCTAGTTTCACAAAATAGATGTACCAATTTACTAAACTACAACATACTTACTGTAAATCAGTTAACCCTTTTAACTATTCAGATAACCTAAAAAAACCCATCTGTCTGGCTTCCATTTTCCATGCCAACAGCAGCATAATAACTTGAAATCAAATAAAGTAGTAAACGGACTGGAAAATTCTGAGTTCAGCACAGTCATGTGTAACATTAAATATACTTGTTACATGTGTTGTTACAGTTACAGAAACTAAGGTAATATTTGTATGCGATATCTAAAGAATTGTATTAAAACCAAAACAAACATGTATACTTATCCTGTTACATGTACAGTTATCCTGTTACATGTAGTTATCGTGGTATATCTACACTTATTCTGTTACGTGCATACTTATCCTGTTGCATGCATAGTTATCCTGTTACATGTATAGTTATCCTGCTACATGTATACTTATTCTGTTATGTGTATACTTATTCTGTTACGTGTATATTTAGCCTGTTACATGTATATTTATCCTGTTACAGGTATATTTATCCTGTCCAATTTCTTTCTCTTGAATTAGAAATTTTAATTTTGACCTGTACATATACAATTAATTATAGAAACTATCACTATTTCATAAAACTCAGTGACTACAGAACTGAACAAAATACAGACAGCCATACATTTCACAAATACCAACGTTATTATGACCATGGTTTTACCAATGCACCTGGTAGTTATTTACAAAACCATAATAAATATACAAGAATAATACATTTTGTTTGTTTTCTCAGTTGTGTAATGTTTAGAAAGTAATATTTCTTTACCTAGGTATGTGTTTGTTACATACACACTAATCAAAATATGCTCAAGTACATAACAACAGTTGAGTGACATTCAGATTATTTAAACTGCACTTAGTTGTTACATTTATAAGCAGTGTTTGAAATATAACATACAGTAACTTAGAGTTGACTCTTTTATAATAAAGTAACTTTTGGGTGAGTTTTAGAAAGATTTCAGTTTTGTTTTTTAAAAGACATTGTACAGTATTCTTAATATTTTTAATGTTTTGCCTGGATGAGTTACAAGCTATGTAACCTGAGCTGTTGATTGTGATAACAGACCAGAACTTCCTCCAAACATTTGTTGAGAATTTGGTTAAAACTTAGAAGGTGTCATAACTTTGACAGAGAAAACTAAAGTGTGTATCTTTATTCAACATAATAGACAACTAAACATTAATAATAAAAACATGAACAAATAAAAACAGATATATTTTAATTACATTTCCACGCTACTGTCTCTCATGAAACTGCTACTTTATGTAATGTATACTCTTGAAGTTCTCGGTGTTTTTCACTAACTAATGCCACTTGACATTACATTAGTGCCCGAACTTTGTACAAATGGTTTGAACCAACCATTTTTACTTGAGATTTCTTGCTGGCTTACACAAAACTCACATTTTCTGGTTCTATTCCTATGTCTTCACAAAATTTTTGTATACCATTGGGACCTATTACTTCACGATCATCTGTGGCTAAAAAATAAAAGTACTAAAATAAAACATTTTGTTCCTCATTCTGTTCCATTAGTAACCTCCAGAAAAACAAAACTGATTATAAACTTGTGTTATTCAGCCTAATCTTAATAAACCTGAAACAAATAATTAAAAAATATTTCCAGCAGCATAATTATCTTCTGGATTCATTAGTCCATAAAGTACATCAATTTTTAAGTTGTCTCTTGCATGTCTCTGAAGCTCCATTTTGATTAGAATACAATCCTAGTACCCATACATATTGGTAATTATTAGAATACAATCCTAGTACCCAGACATATCGGTAACTATTAGAATACAATCCTAGTACCCAGACATATCGGTAACTATTAGAATACAATCCTAGTACCCGTACATATTGGTAACTATTAGAATACAATCCTAGTACCCAGACATATCGGTAACTATTAGAATACAATCCTAGTACCCATACATATTGGTAACTATTAGAATACAATCCTAGTACCCATACATATTGGTAACTATTAGAATACAATCCTAGTACCCATACATATTGGTAACTATTAGAATACAATCCTAGTACCCATACATATTGGTAACTATTAGAATACAATCCTAGTACCCAGACATATTGGTAACTATTAGAATACAATCCTAGTACCCATACATATTGGTAACTATTAGAATATAATCCTAGTACCCATACATATTGGTAACTATTAGAATACAGTCCTAGTACCCATACATATTGGTAACTATTAGAATATAATCCTAGTACCCATACATATTGGTAACTATTAGAATACAGTCCTAGTACCCAGACATATTGGTAACTATTAGAATACAGTCCTAGTACCCAGACATATTGGTAACTATCCTTTACCATACTAAAAGCATATCTGTGTTAGCCTTCTCTGTTTTATCAGTGATAAGGAAGACAAGCCACTCTCAACTCTTGGAGCTACTGTTTCACCAATAGTGGGAATGACAATCACCTATTAAATGGTGAGAACATTTGTTGATAGAGGTTCAATCGTGTGACCTCCAGGTTACAAGTGCTCTAACCACTAGGCTGTGTCAGGCTTATGACTTAGTTTATATTTTATACACCAAGAGGCTGGAATATTTTTTTGTCACTCTTGTACCATAAATCATTTATTTTTTATATGTCCTACACTACACTTGACTCCATTTTATGTTTTACACCCACAAAGTTAATGATATTTATCATATTCCATCATACTTCTAAACAATATCCAAATATACTGTAACTTTTAATACAGAATGAGATTTCTTATAGTTTCTGAACAAAGACATAACCATATTTCTTGTTTACATGACCTTTCAGAGTAGTGTCCATCCATATTAACTACCCAAGAAATCAATTTTATTTTACATGAACCCTAAACTAAGATTCACTATTCTGCACAATGATGTAGAAATGTGTTGTAAGTGTAGAATAACATAATAATATTCTTAATAGAGACATTCTATTAAACATTTTTGACCAGAATGCAGTGGTAAACTTGTGACTCCAATATATAGTGCACTATTTCAAGTGCATAAGCCTAGAAATTACTGAATTAGATGTTGCTTAAGACTCTAACTTAGAATATTTAAATTCTGTAAACTTCCACGTGCATAGGAAGTAACACAACTACACTGTTTATTTATTCTTGATTTAAAAACTAGCCCAAGTGTTATATTAACACACAATTTCTCCACTTTGTCTCTCAAATGCAAATGACCAGTGTCCATCACAATTATAAGAGGACTGAAAGTATATCTTTGATTTTTTTACCTTTACCATGTGAAATTCCAACCCACAGTAGACATTACCATGAACTAAAGAATGCATTAGGCTTGCTTGTCAGAGATTTTCTATTTTACCTTTGATGAAAGCAAAATAAATGTGATGTAATGTTTGCTATTAATTTCACACACTGGCTAAGCATTGTTTGTCTATTACTCAGACTGTAATATCATTCACTATCATTTTATCAGAGTAAGCTAATACCTGTCTATCAGAGGTCACGACTTCTCCCATTTCTCTGGATTTATGCAAATTTTTGACAATTTTAACTGAAACAAAGCAACTTCCACAAAACCTGCTGGTGAAAAAATAACTGATATCTAAACACAGGTTTAATAAAATGAGATTCAGAGTGATTAAAATAATTAAAAAAAGACATCTGAGGTCATATTTCACACATACTGATGTTCTACAGTAATTAATGAAAATAACTAACTCACAAGTGTATTCATAAAATAGAGTTTCACAATTCCTGTGGGAAAACACTTGTTCTGGGCGTCACCTCTCTTAACATGTCGTCCACTGTAACAACAGAATGTGAAAATGTTAGCTTACCCTTTAAACAAATTATATCTCAAGTGTTATTTTATTTTAAAAAACAAGAAAGTCATTAATATGTCAGTTTTTATTAACTAACAGATGAAACGTTATGTAAACACTACATTAGCTAATTAAATATTACAAGCAATTAATGAAGGTTGTCTGATACAATAAGACATGAACACAGTCGACAGTTGAGACATACCATTATAAACACTGTTGGCAGCTAGAAGTAGATAAACAACTTTTCTATTATATACGAGTAAAACAAAACAACACAAACACAGGGAATGAAGCATAACTCACTAGCATCAAACATTTTATGTGAAAGAGAAATCACAAATATAGAAAATATGAAACAGATAAAACCACAAGTACATCTGTTATTCTTTACCTGGAATATATCTTTGGAAACTTGTGAATACTCCCGTTTTTATAATTTTCTTCCACAAAATCTGGACGTACATTACGTTTAGGAGGCATGACCAAAAACTTTGTTTCTTCACCTGCAGCTTAACTCAAGAGATACTCGTTTCTGATGATGAAAAAAATTACATTTTTGTGGTAAGCTTTAATTTCAAGGGATACATTTATTACAGTCTCTAGTCAGGTCTTGTAATATTATCAACACGTTTGTTCATAATATACTGTTTCATTTGCAATGTGTAAGCTTTCAGTATGAGAACACGACCCTTCTATTAACATATTGTTTAAGCCTAAAATCTTTCACCGACAACTACTTTTGTCCAATATCATATTAGTATTCATCCAAACTTACGAGAATAGGTTTTCTTCTAAACCTATTGGTGTTGAGAGTAGGAATATATATATAGGCAGGATCTGTTTGATTCATAATACCAAAATGTTAATTTATACAAAGCCGTCTGCATCTAATATAACATTTAGTTAAAATCTTCAAAGTTATGATGTGAGGGGCCTGGCATTACCAGAAACACGAATAACAAAACTGAAGAAACATTGGTTCTGTTATATATCAAGAAAATGACAAAGTGGAACCAAACCACAGAAGAACAAAGTGGTCAGTTTGACATCAGACCAATGTTAAAAAATAGGTGAGAAGACAGATGTCGAAACCAGCTCAAAGCAAGTTGTTCTGAACCCATGATAACGCATAGTGTGGTGTGAAACTTTAAAATAATCATACGTAGGGAAATATTCACAAGAACCTAAACACGTATACTACCTTCAGAGCTGTGCAACAGGCTTGGAAGACCACCTTACACTCCTGAATGAACAGTAAAAATATTGTGCATGTCATCACGCACAAAGCTACACAGATACAAAGATACCTGTTTTCAGCCCATCATAGGTATCAAAACCTGGTTTCTAGCAGTATAAGTCCAAAGACATACCACTATGCCATTAGAAGGATGACCAGTAAGAAAACACTCTACCACAAAGGCAACGTGAACATTAAACAAGTAACAAACTACAGTAGTTGTATGTGTTATATATATATGTGGCAGATATCTGAAGGCTATAGAATGTTAGTCACAAAAGATGATTCTCCACAGACACGACAGCCTTGAGATATGACAAATACTTACAGTGATAAAATAACCATTTATCTTCAGAAGTAGGTGACAGCCTGAAAAGCACCTGAATCTCTCGTACACGTCATATTGGTAGAAATGATCACTATACAATCCTGTAATATGCCCAGAAAATATACACAAATGAAAGTTTATGCCTTTCCTCAGTATTCCCCTTCAAGCTTAAGATGTACTGATGAAGACCTTACAAATGGAAATAGGTCTTATTCAGTTAAACAATACACTAAAGAATAATTAAATGTGGTGTTGTCTGTGTATTAATGAAGACCTAACAAATGGAAATAGGTCTTATTCAGTTAAACAATACACTAAAGAATAATTAAAAGTGGTTTTGTCTGTGTATTGATGAAGACCTAACAAATGGAAATAGGTCTTATTCAGTTAAACAATACACTAAAGAATAATTAAAAGTGGTTTTGTCTGTGTATTGATGAAGACCTTACAAATGGAAATAGGTCTTATTCAGTTAAACAATACATTAAAGAATAATTAAAAGTGGTTTTGTCTGTGTATTGATGAAGACCTTACAAATGGAAATAGGTCTTATTCAGTTAAACAATACATCAAAGAATAATTAAAAGTGGTTTTACTTTCCACCTTCAGACACAGATTTTTACATTTTACAAAATGTGGCAACTTGTGCAATATTAAATGAATAACACTATAAATAATATTGTTTTCCTACAACACCAACAATACTGACATCCTGTAAGGGGTGTTACTAAAATCATACAGTCTCATAACATGTAAAGAGAATCTCAAAGATATGTACTGATTCTATCAATGTGATATTTCTTTAAACATACACAGAGTTGGAGATTTTCTTTTTTAACTCAGATAATTGTTGGGATAATTGTATGAAACACAATTTTTATTTGCTTTACTGTCATTAGTAGAAGTAACAAAACAGTTTCAAAATAAACTGCAAGTTATACAACTTTTATAAATATTACAAGTTTCAACTGTATGATTGTTTAGGCACTGAATATCGGTGCTCAGCTGAGAAACAGTTGGAAAAGGTTGTTGAACGTGACTTCTGACAGAGAATAAAGGACAAGTCACAAATTATATCACAAAGTATCTTGTAACATGGCATCTGTTCAAACAGTCAAGTTCCATAAATAGAGCACACATATAATATCTCTACCTTTTATTGAGACTTTAGGAAATAAACATTTGTTATGTACTAATATACTGACAAATAGAATTAGTGTTCACTTACAACTGACAATATGATACACGCTTGTGTGTCCTTACTGACCATTTTATTATGTTTCAAGTCTATCTGACACAACACTGGCTTCGATAACATTATGATGCACTTAAATGTAATGCAACTTGTAACTCTGTTATAAAGATAATTTACATTAGTTTCGAAATTTAGCATAAAAGAGTGAAAACTAAGCAAATCCGACTAGAAATTACATCTTTTAAAAATGCAATTGTTTAACATGGACAGAATGCAGTAACAAACCAAACATTAACTGGCCTATATTTCTGTTTACAAATTAATTAATTTTAAATAAAACAGTCTAAAATCTAAGCCTGCATCATGTTTTGTTACGTTTGAATAGAAGATTAAAAACCATTTCATTGCTCTGAATTTATTAAAGGCAAAATATTTAATTATATAATATAAATTTTAATACTGTACAATAATTCCAAATTATAATGTAGCCTAATAGTAGGACTAAAACATAAGCTGGACGTTACACAATAAACAGTCCACTGTTACTCCAACTTCGTCATACTGTTTAAGTTACTACTACCAGTACGAATACCGTTAATATTAGCTCAGACCTATATCAAACTAAGCAGCACCATATTCTTGTTAGTATCACTTTAACAATAGCTTAAGTTTATTTAACCTTACTAATTCAGAAATTAATTGTCTAATACGTTACTACCATTAGTTCTGCTCAACATAGGCTTTCCAAATATATGTATATACATTTCTGACTACAGTTAGCCTAACGTAACTTCGTAACGTAAACGAGTCTTAGTAAGTTAAAAATAAAACATTTACTACGTACTACACTAGTGACAAGTTCCACCACTTAAATCTAAAAGTGTAACTAAACTTCATAAAAATGTAAAAAACATTGAGCATCAGTTTCACTTTCAACATTAAATGTACTCATGTTTTCCACTAAGCTATCAGATAAACATTATAACTATTTTATCTTTACCTTTTGCTAAAAATAGGTAAAATTTTTAACCAAATCGAAGTTACAATGATCGTAACACCTACGCTTGATTGTTTGAGCCTGTAACATTTTTTATTACGTCATTGACAGTACACCATACTATGGAAAGCAAGATTATCTCCATGATTTTAGCTTTTTCAAATTAAGCAGCCATAGCTGGGTTATAATTATAAGACATATAAAAATATTATTAACAGTAACAATTACTGGTCAAAGACGTAGCAAACAGTACTAGTAAGTTTCACTCTTTCAATAGAAGTGATTTAAACTACTCACTATAACAGATGAACTACACAAGTAAAATGGAAAATTCCTATCATTAAACTTTTTTACACATAATTTTACAAACAAATTTCAGAAAAAAGTGAGAGTTTGTAATTTACAACAAAGGTCATTTGTCTATCTGCTGTATAAACAGCAGGGAATCGATTCCCGAAGTTTAGAGTTGTAAGTTCATAGACTTAACCCTGTTTCACTGAGGTACAAGAAAAAAAAATGAAAGTGAAAGTCTTTTTTGTTTGTTTGGGAATTTCGCACAAAGCTACTCGAGGGCTATCTGTGCTAGCCGTCCCTAATTTAGCAGTGTAAGACTAGAGGGAAGGCAGCTAGTCATCACCACCCACCGCCAACTCTTGGGCTACTCTTTTACCAACGAAATAGTGGGATTGACCGAAACATTATACACCCCCACGGCTGGGAGGGCGAGCATGTTTAGCGGGACGCGGGCGCGAACCCGCGACCCTCGGATTACGAGTCGCACGCCTTACGCGCTTGGCCATGCCAGGCAAAAAAGTGTTAATCGCAACGGTAATTTAAATGTAATTTACAGAAAAGCCGATATTTTGAGGGCTCATTGCACTAAACAATGTGTTTTAATGCCCGCGATTGGGTAACAAATGTATTTCAAAGAAGCAAAGCTAATATATTCGTTTTCTAGCTCTTAAATATATAACTTAAACTTATATTTGATAAAGTTCCAAGTTTATTACAGATGCAGACGGTGACCACACAATAAATGTTTTGATAGATCATATGCACGTACAAAGTTTACCATTTCACTTAAACTGTAAAACATAAAAATAATGTTTATAAGGATATTAAAATATTAAATAAATATATAAATACGTATGTTTCGAACTGATATTCTACGAGTTTCTTCGCATTACACCGGCAAACTTGTCTAGAATATTCTTTTGTTATTTCAAAAGTATAACTAGTTAAAGAAGATACTAATATTAAAATTAACAGTTAACATTTCATATTTTGTACCAATTTTGAATTAATACAACTTTATGAGTAAATTTCATAAATCTAAAAATGTATATTATCATAATGCAGCACACAAGTTGGAAAATAATGTTTGTTTTGGAATTTCGCACAAAGCTACTGGAGGGCTATCTGTGTTAGCCGTCCCTAATTTAGCAGTCTACGACTAGAGGGAAGGCAGCAAGTCATCACCACCCACCGCCAACTCTTGGGCTACTCTTTTACCAACGAATAGTGGGATTGACCGTCACAATATACGCCCCCACGGCTGGGAGGGCGAGGATGTTTAGTGCGACGCGGGCCCGAACCCGCGACCATCGGATTACGAGTCGCACGCCTTACGCGCTTGGCCATGCCAGGCCTAGGAAAATAATGACACCGTATAATAAATAAATCCATTATGAACTCATATCCTCTTTTGTTATGAAGAAACAGTAGTTTGAGAGTGTAGTGTTTTTTGAGATCAGACTTGAAATTTAGAATCGGTATGTATGGAGAAGATAAAGAACTCACAAGGTTAAATATTTATTTCCGTTAGCTTTCAAGATGTATTCTGTAATATTACATTTTGAACTATTGTCATGTTACTTCCCCAGATATTCTGCAATGTATCACGATTTAAAGTAATCCGATTAAATACTTCTTCTGACAATATCTCTTAGTCAGGTAGCAGAAAGTTTATGGACTGACAAACCTAAAATTCTGGATTTCATTCCATCCACTAAATTCAGCAGATAGTCTCAACTAAATGATATATTGTGACACTAAATTTTCTACGACCCTGTGATACTATGTTCAAGACCACTTTGTTCAACTTGTGATCCAGATGCATTCTGTGATATTAGGTTCACGACTACTTTGTTCTACTAATGATACAAGTACCCAATGACACCATGTTCAGGACTACTTTGTTCTACTAATGATTCAAATACACTGTAAGATACTATGTTCAGGACAACTTTGTTCAACTAATAACCCAAGTACCCTGAGATACTATGTTCAGGACTACTTTGTTCAACTAGTGATCCAGATACATGCGTGATATTATGTTCAGGACTACTTCATTGTACTAGTGATCCAGTACCATGTGATATTATGTTTAAAACTACTTTATTCTATTAAAGATCAAAGATACATTGTGTGATATTATATTCAGGACTACTTTGTGATATTAGTGATCCAGATACACTGTGTGATATTAAGTCCAGGACTACTTTGTTCTATTAATGGTCCAGATACACAGTGTGATATTATGTTCAGGACTACTTCATTCTGCTAATGATCCAGATAAACTGTGTGATATATTCAACTACTTTGTTCTATTAGTGATCCAGATACACTGTGTGATACTATGTTCAGGCTACTTTGTTCTACTAATGATCCAAGTACATTGTGTGATACTATGTTCAGGACTACTTTGTTCAACTAGTGATCTTGGTACTATGTGTGATATTATGTTCAGGACCACTTTGTTCTACTAATGATCCAAGTACAATGTGATACTATGTTCAGGACTACTTTATTCAACTAAAGATCAAAGTACATTGTGTGATATTATGTTCAGGACTACTTTGTTCTACTAATGATCCAGATACACTGTAAGATACTATGTTTAGGACTACTTTGTTCTACAAGAGATCAAGAACACTGTGCATATTATGTTCAGGACTACTTTGTCTTACTAATGATCCAGGTACACTGTGTGATATTATGTTCAGCACTACTTTGTTAAACTAGTGATCCAGATACACAGTATGATATTATGTTCAGGACTATTTTATTCTATTAGTGATCCAGATACACTGTGTGATATTATGTTCAGCACTACTTCATTGTATTAATGATCCAGATACACTGTGTGATATTATGTTCAGGACTACTTTGTTCTACTAGTGATCCAATACAATGTGTGATATTATATTCAGGAATACTTCATGCTATTAGTGATCCAGATACACTGTGTGACATTATGTTTAGGACTACTTCATTCTATTAATGATCCAGATACACAGTGTGATATTATGTTCAGGACTACTTCATTCTATTAGTGATCCAGATACACTGTGTGATATCATGTTCAACTACTTTGTTCTACTGATGGTCCAAGTACACTGTGTGATACTATGTCCAGGACTTCTTTGTTCTACTAATGGTCCAAGTACACTGTGTGATACTATGTCCAAGACTACTTTGTTCAACTAGTGATCCAGATACACTGTGTGATATTATGTTGAGGACTACTTCATTCTATTAGTGATCCAGATACACTGTGTGATATTATGTTCAGGACTACTTCATTCTATTAGTGATCCAGATACACTGTGTGGTACCATGTTCAACTACTTTGTTGTACTAATGACCCAAGTACACTGTGTGATACTATGTCCAGGACTACTTTGTTCTACTAATGGTTCAAGTACACTGTGTGATACTATGTCCAGGACTACTTTGTTCTACTAATGGTCCAAGTACACTGTGTGATACCATGTTCAACTACTTTGTTCTACTAATGGTCCAAGTACACTGTGTGATGCTATGTCTAGGACTACTTTGTTCTACTAAAGGACCAAGTACACTGTGTGATACTATGTTCAGGACTACTTTGTTCAACTAGTGATCCAGATACACTGTGTGATATTATGTTGAGGACTACTTCATTCTATTAGTGATCCAGATACACTGTGTGATATTATGTTCAGGACTACTTCATTCTATTAGTGATCCAGATACACTGTGTGGTACCATGTTCAACTACTTTGTTCTACTAATGATCCAAGTACACTGTGTGATGCTATGTCCAGGACTACTTTGTTCTACTAATGGTCCAAGTACACTGTGTGATACTATGTCTAGGACTTCTTTGTTCTACTAATGATCCAAGTACACTGTGTGATACTATGTCCAGGACTACTTTATTCTATTAGTGATCCAGATACACTGTGTGATATTATGTTCAACTACTTTGGTCTACTAATGATCCAAGTACACTGTGTGATGCTATGTCCAGGACTACTTTGTTCTCTTAATGGTCCAAGTACACTGTGTGATACTATGTCCAGGACTTCTTTGTTCTACTAATGGTCCAAGTACACTGTGTGATACTATGTCTAGGACTTCTTTGTTCTACTAATGATCCAAGTACACTGTGTGATACTATGTCCAGGACTACTTTGTTCTACTAATGGTCCAAGTACACTGTGTGATACTATGTCCAGGACTACTTTGTTGTACTAATGGTCCAAGTACACTGTGTGATACCATGTTCAATACTTTGTTCTACTAATGATCCAAGTACAATGTGTGATGCTATGTCGAGGACTACTTTGTTCTTCTAATGGTCCAAGTACACTGTGTGATACTATGTTCAGGACTACTTTATTCAACTAGAGATCAAAGTACATTGTGTAATATTATGTCCAGGACTACTTTGTTCTACTCATGGTCCAAGTACACTGTGTGATACCATGTTCAGGACTACTTTGTTGTACTAATGACCCAAGTACACTGTGTGATACTATGTCCAGGACTACTTTGTTCTACTAATGGTTGAAGTACACTGTGTGATACTATGTCCAGGACTACTTTGTTCTACTAATGGTCCAAGTACACTGTGTGATACCATGTTCAACTACTTTGTTCTACTAATGGTCCAAGTACACTGTGTGATGCTATGTCTAGGACTACTTTGTTCTACTAATGGACCAAGTACACTGTGTGATACTATGTTCAGGACTACTTTGTTCAACTAGTGATCCAGATACACTGTGTGATATTATGTTGAGGACTACTTCATTCTATTAGTGATCCAGATACACTGTGTGATATTATGTTCAGGACTACTTCATTCTATTAGTGATCCAGATACACTGTGTGGTACCATGTTCAACTACTTTGTTCTACTAATGATCCAAGTACACTGTGTGATGCTATGTCCAGGACTACTTTGTTCTACTAATGGTCCAAGTACACTGTGTGATACTATGTCTAGGACTTCTTTGTTCTACTAATGATCCAAGTACAATGTGTGATGCTATGTCCAGGACTACTTTGTTCTACTAATGGTCCAAGTACACTGTGTGATACTATGTTCAAAACTTCTTTGTTCTACTTATGATCCAAGTACACTGTGTGATGCTATGTCCAAGACTAATTTGTTCTACTAATGATCCAAGTACACTGTGTGATACTATGTCCAGGACTACTTTGTTCTACTAATGGTCCAAATACACTGTGTGACACTATGTTCAGGACTACTTTGTTCTTTTAATGGTCCAAGTACACTGTGTGATACTATGTCCAGGACTTCTTTGTTCTACTAATGGTCCAAGTACAGTGTGTGATACTATGTCTAGGACTTCTTTGTTCTACTAATGATCCAAGTACACTGTGTGATACTATGTTAGGACTACTTTGTTCTATAAATGGTCCAAGTACTCTGTGTGATCCTATGTCCAGGTCTACTTTGTTCAACTAGTGATCCAGATACACTGTATGATATTATGTTCAGGAGTACTTTATTCTATTAGTGATCCAGATACACTGTGTGATATTATGTTCAACTACTTTGGTCTACTAATGATCCAAGTACACTGTGTGATGCTATGTCCAGGACTACTTTGTTCTCTTAATGGTCCAAGTACACTGTGTGATACTATGTCCAGGACTACTTTGTTCTACTAATGGTCCAAGTACACTGTGTGATACCATGTTCAATACTTTGTTCTACTAATGATCCAAGTACAATGTGTGATGCTATGTCGAGGACTACTTTGTTCTTCTAATGGTCCAAGTACACTGTGTGATACTATGTTCAGGACTACTTTATTCAACTAGAGATCAAAGTACATTGTGTAATATTATGTTCAGGACTACTTTGTTCTACTAATGATCCAAGTACACTGTGTGATACTATGTCCAAGACTACTTTGTTCAACTAGTGATCCAGATACACTGTGCGATATTATGTTGAGGACTACTTCATTCTATTAGTGATCCAGATACACTGTGTGATATTATGTTCAGGACTACTTCATTCTATTAGTGATCCAGATACACTGTGTGGTACCATGTTCAACTACTTTGTTCTACTAATGGTCCAAGTACACTGTGTGATACCATGTTCAACTACTTTGTTCTACTAATGATCCAAGTACAATGTGTGATGCTATGTCCAGGACTACTTTGTTCTACTAATGGTCCAAGTACACTGTGTGATACTATGTCCAGGACTTCTTTGTTCTACTAATGGTCCAAGTACACTGTGTGATACTATGTTCAGGACTACTTTATTCAACTAGAGATCAAAGTATATTATGTAATATTATGTTCAGGACTACTTTGTTCTACTAATGATCCAGATACACTGTATGATATTATGTTCAGGACTACTTCATTCTAGTAGTGATCCAGATACACTGTGTGATATTATGTTTAGGACTACTTCATTCTATTAGTGATTCAGATACACTGTATGATACCATGTTCAACTACTTTGTTCTACTTATGATCCAAGTACACTGTGTGATGCTATGTTCAGGACTTCTTTGTTCTACTAATGGTCCAAGTACACTGTGTGATACTATGTCCAGGACTGCTTTGTTCTACTAATGGTCCAAGTACACTGCGTAATACAATGTTCAGGACTACTTTGTGATATTAGTGATCCAGATATACTGTGTGATACTAAGTCCAGGACTACTTTGTTCTACTAATGGTCCAAGTGCACTGTGTGATATTATGTTCAGGACTACTTTGTTCTGCTAATGATCCAGATAAACTGTGTGATATATTCAGGACTACTTTGTACTATTAGTGATCCAGATACACTGTAAGATACTATGTTCAGGGCTACTTTGTTCTACTAATGATCCAAGTACCCTGTGATACTATGTTCAGGACTACTTTGTTCAACTAGTGATCTTGGTACTATGTGCGATATTATGTTCAGGACCACTTTGTTCTACTAATGATCCAAGTACCATCTGATACTATGTTCAGGACTACTTTATTCAACTAAAGATCAAAGTACATTGTGTGATATTATGTTCAGGACTACTTTGTTCTACTAATGATCCAGATTACTGTAAGATACTATGTTTAGGACTACTTTGTTCTACAAGAGATCAAAGAACATTGTGCAATATTATGTTCAGGACTACTTTGTCTTACTAATGATCCAGATACACTGTGTGATATTATGTTCAGCACTACTTTGTTCAACTAGTGATCCAGATACACAGTATGATATTATGTTCAGGACTATTTTATTCAATTAGTGATCCAGATACACTGTGTGATATGTTCAGGACTACTTCATTGTATTAGTGATCCAGATACACTGTGTGATATTATGTTTAAAACTACTTCATTCTATTAGTGATCCAGATACATTGTGTGATATTATATTCAGGAATACTTCATGCTATTAGTGATCCAGATACACTGTGTGATACTATGTTCAGGACAACTTCATTCTATTAGTGGTCCAGATACACTGTGTGACACCATGTTCAACTACTTTATTCTACTAATGATCGAAGTACACTGTGTGATACTATGTCCAGGACTTCTTTGTTCTACTAATGGTCCAAGTACACTGTGTGATACTACTTTGTTCTACTAGTGATCCAGATAGTCTAAATATTTTACCTAGTTTTTTTTTCCATTTACTTCATTAAAAGTTGCTAGGAAGTAACCTGCTTTAACAATTAAATATTAAAGTTTAACAACACAAAATATCTGTGTGCCTCAGCATTGTTACTGCACAGGTTTAGTGACAATAGGACCTATAATAAAAGTAAAGAAGATGAAACAAAGTCAGCCAAGCTTTTGTTTGTGTTGAACTACAGCAGTCATAGAACTTTCCTATTATTATAGCACAGAAAACAAGAATAACAACACAGAGATAATTTTAGTGTCCTCTGTAAATATGTACACCTTTATTTATGTTACTTTTGTAGTTACATGATCCGAAATTTCATAAACTTTACAGAAAAACAAAGTATGAACAAGATCTAGATCACATCAACTGTTTTCACAATAATTACAGAAGATAAAAAACAAACCTGATTAAAATATGATATATACAAAACGACAGTACACTATGAATTACAGGCAAAACAATTCCAGTAAGACAGGCAGACATTGCATTTGTTTCAACAGAGAGAGAAAATTTCATAAATTTTAACCAATGAAAAGATGATACACAGATTTTGAAACGTGAAATATAAGTAAGTTTACATATGAAACTTTTCTTGATATAGTATGGAATAATATGTAACCTTGAGGTTTATCACACTGATTAACAACAATAGTAAAGCTTGTGTAATTAGTACACAGGTTTAAAACAGACCCCCACGAAAAAAATGCCCATTTTTAAAAAAAAATCCTTTTCAATTTAGCAAGAACTGAATTTTTATTTCTTATTTCCCACTGATGTATCGAACATTTCTGTTAAACTGTACTGTAGACAACAGGCTGTAAAACTGTCACATACACAAATAACTTTGTACATAATGAATTCTAAGAATGTTAGAAGAGAAATTAAAGAAGAATGAATAACAAACACACGACATCTATCATGTTCACAGCCAAAAGGGTTTACGACCTGAAAGCAGAGTTAATGTCTTTTTCCAACTCTCTAAAGAGTCAATAACACATCTCGTGTCTTGTTTTAAACGAGTCCAGCAGAATGTTCTCAGTAACCATAAGAAAGTTAAAATCAAGATACGAGTCCAATAGGAAGCTCTCAGTAACCATAAGAAAGTTGAGTCAAGACATGAATCCAGTCGGAAGTTCTCGGTTACCATGAGTAAGCTGACATAAGACACAAGTCCAGTAGGAAGCTCTCGGTAACCACGAGAAAGTTGAGTCAAGACATGAATCCAGTAAGAAGCTCTCAGTAACCATGAGAAAGTTAAGTCAAGACACGAATCCAGTAGGAAGCTCTCAGTAACCATGAGAAAGTTGAAGTCAAGACACGAGTCCAGTAGGAAGCTCTCAGCAACCATGAGAAAGTTGAAGTCAAGACACGAGTCAGTAGGAAGCTCTCAGTAACCATGAGAAAGATCTTCAACCTATGTAAGTCAAGAATACTCACATTTGAAACTTTTATTAAATTAAATAAGAGGTTCATTAGACTCTTATTAACATTTAAAACAGTTCCAGAATCATCATATTTACGTCTGTGTAGAACAAACCAAATGCCATTCTAACCTCTTCCTTACCGTAACAGTCATACTTAAAACGTTTCATATTTTTTCAGACATTCCAGCAACCTCATGTTTTCTTCTTTAAGTTTTTTCCGTTCCTCTTTCAATGATGCGTTTTCTCTTTCCAAGTACGACGCACGAAGAACAATTTGATTTTCTTTGATTCTTCTGGCGTCACGAGATCTCTTGGCAGCTATGTTGTTTTTGTTTCGTCGAGTCCAGTACTTTTCGTCTTTCATTTCGTCAGAAACAATATGTTTTTTTGACTTCTTGATTATGGGTTGTGGTTTCAAATCATCATCTGAGAAACTGTGGTTGACTGGGTCAAACTGACACTGACCTGGCACAGAAGCAAGTGCCAAATCCGTAGGACAAAACTCGCATTCCACCCGAGATGTGTTCATGTTGTTAGCTGAACCCCACTGATTAGAGGCAGAAGACATAGCTGAATCTGAGGAAAGGTGGTTCACAAATAACTAAAGATTAGCAGATGTTACAAGTTAAATTAATAATTATATCAGATTCTAATGGATAAGTATTATATGGAGATACATTTGAAATAAACAAACATTTCAGAAACTTCCACATGTATACTTCAAATATACCTTTCATATTAAAAACAAAATGGAAGTCTTTGACATACATGCACTGTAAGTAAATTATTAATACCAGGGTGACACATAAAAATAATAATTTTGTCAAAAACTACACACCTGTCAAGAAATACAAAAACCTGAGACCTCTGATGCTAAGTAAAACTTTTGTTGAGAAATAAACAACTGTGACCTGTATTGTTAAGTATACACTTGTCAAGAAGTAAACACCTGAGACCCATAACACAAACACCAAAATGTGGCAGTTTATCAATAGCTAGAAAATTACGTTTTTGCTTCAACTGTTTATTTTTATAAATAGCAACATCAACCAATATATCAGGCAAACCAAGGCACACACTTCAGTAAAAACTTGAATATTAAGATCAGCTGATAATTAACTTTCAGTGACACCAACTCACCTGACGAGAAGGAAGAAAATTCTGGTAAGGTAAAGCTAGATTCTGATGGGGAACAAGCTTGTAAGGATGGTGGATTATGGACAGGAAAAGCTCCATTGTTATCCTTTATGCTATTATTCTCTTCTAGCAGCTCATTCAAGTCCAGTGACTCTAGTTTGAAATCTGGAAGCGTTTTATCCCAAAGTGTTGGACCCAAAAATGCCAGTGATCCAACAAATTCCAGTTCTTCCTTGTATTCCTTTTCTTCCAATGTCGCTGTAACAGAGAAAAGAGATAAACCAGCTGACTGTCCGAATAAAAACTAATTTATCACACACAGAAAACTGTTATCATCAGAATGTATTCATTTGTAATTGTACTTTCCATTTTTATTGTTGTTGCTAAGTGATACACATTACAATATTTGTGATAAATAAAACTTTTTTTTTGCTTATAAGTTCTCAACATATTTGATATTATTCAAGCTGATAAATCACTTAGTGGAACAAACTGATACAGTGAAGGTTTTGAAAGGTACACTGACCTGAGCACTGGGTAGTAGTCACATACAGAGATACGTACTTATCTTACACAAATGTAAAGTGTGCATCTTAAAGTATCAGAAATTTGTGTTCCATTTAAAGAATTTCGCTTTTTTTTAGTAAACTCGCTAAACAGACATTAGCTTAATTTTATATTACTTTTCCAATTACAAGTATTCCAAGGAATTTATGACTAAAATGAATAAAAACTAAACTTTTTCTACCTGTTTCTGGTGGCTTCAATAACTCGTGATTTCCCAGTAGAAAATATTTAATGTTATTCCCCTTTCTGGTTTCAGTATCTTGCAAATATGTGCTCATTTTAAAATCGTGTCACAAAAAAGAATAAACAATAATTATACACAAATTAATCTTCCTTTGGAAATTACAGCTGAAATATTAAAAACGCAGAAAATACACACAACACATTACGCTACTACTATATCTTTAGCAGTACTAACACTAGTAACAGTACTTATATTAAATTACTATAGACTGCGAAATTACTAGCGCTAATATTAACTGTAGTACCATCTGAAAACCATAAATATATAGCGGATATCACAATAACGTTTTAACAAACTATCATTTACTTAAATAAGATATCAACACAAAATGTTATCCTAATCATTTGTTACAGTTCTTTACCACCTAACTGTAACCATTCCTCGCTCAAACTAACAAATGTTAGAGACCAAATTCGTGTTACCTAATCATACATGACGTCACTTTTCACGTGTAAGCACATGAGACTTCAAGGCTGAGGATATAAGATAGGTGGTGATACCGGTTTGACATGTTTGTTCGTTCTTTCACCAATATACAAAATTTGCAGTAAAGTATAAATTACACCAACGACAAATGCACGTGATTTATTAATCACTTTTCTGCAGTACGGTTAGGTGACAGTCAATATTGTTTTTAAATTTATTTTTGTAATTTTAGAAACTGAAGGCATATAACACCGCGTAAGACTAATTATACATTCTAATATTTTATAAACACTGATATGATATATAATAAACTAGTACAGATGTGGCGATCGTTTTTGAGAGTACGTGTCCAAATTGGGGATAATCTTCTATAATATTTTCTCGTGTGTCAAAGGTAGTTTTTAGCAGCAAATTGTTATTTATTATTGTATCTCAGGACGGCTGGTATGGGTATTAACACTTGAGGAATCATTCATTATTATTCTGAATTATTTTAAGATGGTTTGTTTTAAGTTTCGCGCAATGCTATACGGGGACTATCTGCGCTCGCTTTCCTTGTTTTGTTTGTTTTCGAATTTCGCACAAAGCTACTCGAGGGCTATCTGTGCTAGCCGTCCCTAATTTAGCAGTGTAAGACTAGAGGGAAGGTAGCTAGTCATCACCACCCACCGCCAACTCTTGGGCTACTCTTTTCACCAACGAATAATGGGATTGACCGTCACATTATACGCCCCCACGGCTGAAAGGGCGAGCATTTTTGGTGCGACGAGGATTCGAACCCGCAACCCTCAGATTACGAGTAGAACGCCTTAACCCTTATTTTAAATGAAACAGTTTTGGGAGTTACAAGTTATAGATAACTATAGTAATTCAGAAGAAATAAAATTATTGAATTATTAACAATAATAATGGACTGTTTTTTTTAAGAAAAAAGAAAACGTTCGCATCCCCGTCGCGCTAAACATGCTCGCCCTTTAAGCCGTGGGGGCGTTATAAAGTTTCGGTCAATCCCACTATTCGTTGGTAAAAGAGTAGCCCAATAGTTGGCGGTGGGTGGTGATGACTAGCTGTCTTCCCTCTAGCCTTATACTGCTAAATTAGGGACGGCTTGCACAAATAGTCCTCGAGTAGATTTGTGCGAAATTCAAAAAACAAACAAAATGTCCTCTTGTTTATTTATGTTTATTCATTGTTTTACCATTAAAAGAAAGAATCTGGTGAAATGAAAAGCTTCGGTTCACATTATGTAACATTAAAAAAATAAAAATAACACAATGAAAGAAAAATAAGCATATTTTACTCTAAGAGAGACTTTTGCTGCTGCAGATGTATTTCATATCAGGCCTGTAATTGATTGTTTTGACAGCTGTACGTGTAGCACTAGTTTCATCAACAAGTCTATTCCTATAATTACACTTTACAAAGTTCTTCACTGAAAATAATGACTCACATAAATGTGTTGATGAAAATACTGTTATTACTGACTGTTAATACTGACATTGTGACATTTTTCAGACAGTCAAAGTTTCATGAATAGAATGCTAGAGTTTCATAACCTCATTTTTTGTGTTATTTCAGTCACTAACCAATCTCTTTTAATATTTTCTAGTCCAGTTATTAAGTTGACAAATTTCTTCCTCCAAATTGAGCTGCTTTGTAAATCTCAGTTGCATCTAAAAATTATCCAAGTCAATCCACTGTAACATTTCCAAATTCAATTTGTCTAACGTTACACTGTCTGCATACTTTATGAATTTCATAGTTTCTTCAAATAACCTGATCTTATTTAACCTTAAAGAAAATTGTTCAAAACATGAATTAATGATGTTTAAAAATTGTATTTACAAGCTTTGAATGTATATTTTCTCATGAATTTAAAGATTTGTCATGCCTTCTTAGGTTTGGGAAATATTCAAAAGTGCCACTGTAAATATCACGTTTAAAATTTTTCAGTTTAATTTCAAAAGCTTTTACGTTATCAAACATAACATCAAGTGTTTTGCCAGATTCCTACAATTTGGTGTTCAAGTAATTTAAATGTGAGGAGAAATCTGTAAAAAACATCAATTTATAAATTCATACAGAAGATAATTCTTGACAAGAAAATTTTTCATTTGTCAAAAACAGACGAATTTCATCCAAACACTCAACAAATCATTTAAGGATAGAACCTCTATTTAGCCAACGAATATTGTCCTACATAAGTAGTCCTGTGTACATCGAATTCGCCTCTCTCAGTAAATTTTGAAATTGTCTTTTTTCAAAGCACGCAAAGAAACAAAATTAGGCTCCTAGGTTACAATTTCCATCACTTTTTCAAGCTCCTTAAGGAGCTTTTGCACACAAAACCTTCTCGTGTATAATACAACGAAAGCCTACCAGTGAATGCACAACATATTTTCAAACAGATTTACAAAACCTGCTTCTCTACCAATCATGCTGGGTGCACCATCAGTTGTCACGGAAATTATTTTTGAAAAGTCAACCTGTCGATTGGATAATTCATTTACTACTATCCTCACATATTTCAGCCCCTGTGGTTTGTTCAGGTAACGTTACCATGTTAACCAGTTCTTCACAGATTTCATCACCACTGGAAAATCGAACAATAATAGCTCGCCTAGCAGACGATGCAACAAGACAAATGGAAAGGAATTTATATGAGTCAATATAATTTGTTAGCTGTTCTGATATGTTTGTTTCCATCTGTAATATTCTACCTTTTACTGTGTTTCTACTCACTGGCAATTCCTTAATACGTTGAATAATGTTTTCTTTCTTTGGAAAACCGTCAAATAGGAAAGGAACACATTTTAGCCATCAATAATCTTTGAAATATTAAAACTAGGAGCAAGTAAAACTAAGTTAGAACTACCCGGAACAATCAAAACTATCTAGTGATGTCGAGAAAACCCACTTGAAGAGAAAAATTCATATGTAAAAACGTCAGGTTCACAACGATGACCGAAGAAAGTCGAAACGTTGCTTGTTCCTCTACGCAAAAAATGTTCTCAACCCAAACGAGCCGTTTACATATATATATTAATCAAAACATCTGACTGCATGTTGTTGTCTGCCTTCTTGAAATGTGTTCTTTTTGTTCTTCCTTACTCTTATCACAAATCCATTTATGAACAGTTTCATAATGCTACTTCACAGAGAAAATCCAGCACAGCACTGTTACAGAACATAAGATACGTAAAGCTGTATCACCACAGCACACCACTGTTACAGAACATAAGATACATAAAGCTGTATCACCACAGCACACCACTATTATAGAACATAAGATACATAAAGCTGTATCACCACAGCACACCACTGTTACAGAACATAAGATACATAAAGCTGTATCACCACAGCACACCACTGTTACAGAACATAAGACACATAAAGCTGTATCACCACAGCACACCACTGTTACAGAACATAAGACACATAAAGCTGTATCACCACAACACACCCCTGTTACAGAACATAAGATACATAAAGCTGTATCACCACAACACACCACTGTTACAGAACATAAGATACATAAAGCTGTATAACCACAGCACACCACTGTTACAGAACATAAGATACATAAAGCTGTATCACCACAACACACCACTGTTACAGGAACATAAGATACATAAAGCTGTATCACCACAACACACCACTGTTATGGAACATAAGATACATAAAGCTGTATCACCACAGCACACCACTGTTATGGAACATAAGATACATAAAGCTGTATCACCACAGCACACCACTGTTACAGGAACATAAGATGCATAAAGCTGTATCACCACAGCACACCACTGTTACAGAACATAAGATACATAAAGCTGTATCACCACAATACACCACTGTTACAAAACATAAGATACATAAAGCTGTATCACCACAACACACCACTGTTACAGAACATAGGATGCATAAAGCTGTATCACCACAGCACACCACTGTTACAGGAACATAAGATACATAAAGCTGTATCACCACAATACACCACTGTTACAAAACATAAGATACATAAAGCTGTATCACCACAACACACCACTGTTACAGAACATAAGATACATAAAGCTGTATCACCACAGCACACCACTGTTACAGAACATAAGATACATAAAGCTGTATCACCACAGCACACCACAGTTACAGAACATAAGATACATAAAGCTGTATCACCACAGCACACCACTGTTACAGAACATAAGACACATAAAGCTGTATCACCACAATACACCACTGTTACAAAACATAAGATACATAAAGCTGTATCACCACAACACACCACTGTTACAGAACATAAGATACATAAAGCTGTATCACCACTTTTTGATCAAATCTTTCAGCCCAGAATTCTTGAAAATCTCTGCTGTTTCTTCTTCCATTTGAACGTTTTTGTTTCTTTGCTGGCTGAGCTGACATTATAACAAGTTGAAAAAGGTAAATACAATTAAAAATATATCATCAATTATCGTAAATACGATAATTTAACTTTAACATAGCAGCAGCTGAAAATTTGTCATTGATGCAAAAATAAATCAATAATTAACTAACTGATCAGAAATATACGCATGCTGTGCCAAATAACATAATTTTAACAATTCATACATTTACTGTGAAAAACCAAAAGCATATTTACCGTTATTATCACTAAATGTCCAGTATTCAGCCAAAAACAAAAGAAGAAAAATATAAGCAGAGCAAGGCCAACACCAACAGTTTACTGATGAGTTCACTGGATTTGCGAGGAATTCAAAACGTGTCATCCGACGTCACATGTTTGCGAAACCACAAAGCTGGCGCCAAGAGGGCGTAGGACGTCACTTGTGAACAAACATTTCTTACTGCTCCCGGATTGTAAATAAAATCATTCGATGCTGCATTTGGCAATAATGGTAATAATTATATACATATATATATTGTGGGTTAGAGTTAGGGTTTAAAAAAGTAATAGGTGGCGTGCGAGCAATATTTCTTCGCGTGCCACCTTAGGCAAGCGTGCCACAGGTTCACCATTACTGATCCAGTAAATTACCAACCACAAATACTAATTCAGAGTACCTCATATAGTTGATGACCTAGTAATTAGTTTGATAAAATAACATCAAATTATTGGTCAGCAACATTATTAGAAGACAGACCCTTTATAGATACAGTATTTATTAATCTGCAATATAAATTGACTTGTTATGATTATAAATTAGTAATACATTTATGTTGCTTTAATGTTATTATGTAGTATGGCCACCTTTGACATGAATAAAATCTATGAGAGGTTTAGGGACGTAACATAATGTTTAGGGGTAACTAGGGACCTATTAATCCATCGGGCCCGAATAACTCAGTCGGTAGAGCGTTAGGCTTTTAACCTAACGGTTCAGGGTTCAATGGCCTAGCGCGTTAAAGGCGTGCGCTTCGTAATCTGAGGGTCGCGGGTTCGCGCCCGAGTCGCGCCAAACATGCTCGCCCTCCCAGCCGTGGGGGCGTTATAATGTGACAGTCAATCCCACTATTCGTTGGTAAAAGAGTAGCCCAAGAGTTGGCAGTGGGTGGTGATGACTAGCTGCCTTCCCTCTAGTCTTACACTGCTAAATTAGGGACGGCTAGTACAGATAGCCCTCGAGTAGCTTTGTGCGAAATTCAAAATCAAACAAACAAACAAATAAACATTAAACAAACGAAACTAAACTAAAAATAGTAAATGAATTAATTAAAGAATCATAAAGTCAGCCATTATCACTTATACAGTTATTAAGCTTTCTCATAAAGTCACAAAAATTTACTGACTTTATAACATCCAGAGGCAATTCATTCCATAGGCCAACTAGCCTTTTAGAATAATACAACTGTCAGGTGAAGCTGACTAGTTTTTAACTATTATTATTTAAAATTTATACATTAGTTCTATTATTCTTATTGTTAGATGATCCAATCTTAAACAACTCAATAATATACCCAACTTGTCTTGTTTCAAAAGAAAACAGTTTCCCCGTATGACAACTCCCTCCATTTCAGGTTCCATTCTAGTAACTCTTTTTCTGAATCCCTCCCAAAAATTTAATGCCTTTTGAGATTAAAGAGCCTAAGACTGAACATAATGTTCTAATGTGGCCTAATTACTGATTTATATCAGGTTGTCCAGAAATAAACGTCGGAATTCTAACGATGACATTTAGAAGCTGAATATTGAGTAACTTATCGTTGGTTGGTTGGTTTAATCCAACATTTGTCGCTTACAAGGTGTCTTACTTGTCTCCTGTTTTAGCCCCACTAAGAGTACGTTTCGCAGCCCCCAAGGCAACATGAGCAAAAAGAACTTTCGTCTGATTTTCATCTACGACTTTAAACTTGGAGGAAAAGCTACCGAAACTACATGGAACATTAACCAGACGATAACATGTGTCTGTTACTGAACAAACTACATGGTACATGAATCAGACATTAACATGTATCTGTTACTGAACAAACTACATGGTACATTAACCAGACATTAATATGTATCTGTTACTGAACAAACTACATGGAACATTAACCAGACATTAACATGTATCTGTTACTGAACAAACTACATGGAACATGAACCAGACATTAACATGTGTCTGTTACTGAACAAACTACATGGAACATTAACCAGACATTAACATGTATCTGTTACTTAACAAACTACATGGAACATCAACCAGACATTAACATGTATCTGTTACTGAACAAACTACACGGAACATTAACCAGACATTAACATGTATCTGTAACTGAACAAACTACATGGAACATTAAACAGACATTAACATGTATCTGCTACTGAACAAACTACATGGTACATTAACTAGACATTAACATGTATCTGTAACTGAACAAACTACGTGAAACATCCACCAGACATTAACATGTATCTGTTACTGAACAAACTACACGGAACATTAACCAGACATTAACATGTATCTGTTACTGAACAAACTACATGGAACATCAACCAGACATTAACATGTGTCTGTTACTGAACAAACTACATGGAACATCAACCAGACATTAATATGTGTCTGTTACTGAACAAACTACACGGTACATTAACCAGACATTAACATTTATCTGTTACTGAACAAACTACATGGTACATTAACCAGACATTAACATTTATCTGTTACTTAACAAACTACATGGAACATCAACCAGACATTAACATGTATCTGTTACTGAACAAACTACACGGAACATTAACCAGACATTAACATGTATCTGTTACTGAACAAACTACATGGAACATCAACCAGACATTAACATGTATCTGTTACTTAAAAAACTACACGGAACATCAACCAGACATTAACATGTATCTGTTACTGAACAAACCACATGGAACATTAACCAGACATTAACATGTATCTGTTACTGAACAAACTACATGGAACATCAACCAGACATTAACATGTATCTGTTACTGAACAAACTACATGGAACATTAACCAGACATTAACATGTATCTGTTACTGAACAAACCACATGGAACATTAACCAGACATTAACATGTGTCTGTTACTGAACAAACTACATGGAACATTAACCAGACATTAACATGTATCTGTTACTGAACAAACTACACGGAACATTAACCAGACATTAACATGTATCTGTTACTGAACAAACTACATGGAACATCAACCAGACATTAACATGTGTCTGTTACTGAACAAACTACATGGAACATCAACCAGACATTAACATGTATCTGTTACTGAACAAACTACACGGAACATGAACCAGACATTAATATGTGTCTGTTACTGAACAAACTACATGGAACATTAACCAGACATTAACATGTATCTGTTACTGAACAAACTACACGGAACATGAACCAGACATTAATATGTATCTGTTACTGAACAAACTACATGGAACATTAACCAGACATTAACATGTATCTGTTACTGAACAAACTACACGGAACATCAACCAGACATTAACATGTATCTGTTACTGAACAAACTACATGGAACATTAACCAGACATTAACATGTATCTGTTACTGAACAAACTACACGGAACATTAACCAGACATTAACATGTATCTGTTACTGAACAAACTACATGGAACATTAACCAGAGATTAACATGTGTCTGTTACTTAACAAACTACACGGAACATTAACCAGACATTAACATGTATCTGTTACTGAACAAACTACACGGAACATTAACCAGACATTAACATGTATCTGTTACTGAACAAACTACATGGAACATTAACCAGACATTAACATGTATCTGTTACTGAACAAACTACATGGAACATTAACCAGACATTAACATGTATCTGTTACTGAACAAACTACATGGAACATTAACCAGACATTAACATGTATCTGTTACTGAACAAACTACATGGAACATTAACCAGACATTAACATGTATCTGTTACTGAACAAACTACATGGAACATTAACCAGACATTAACATGTATCTGTTACTGAACAAACTACACGGAACATTAACCAGACATTAACATGTATCTGTTACTGAACAAACTACATGGAACATTAACCAGACATTAACATGTATCTGTTACTGAACAAACTACATGGAACATCAACCAGACATTAACATGTATCTGTTACTGAACAAACTACACGGAACATTAACCAGACATTAACATGTATCTGTTACTGAACAAACTACATGGAACATTAACCAGACATTAACATGTATCTGTTACTGAACAAACTACATGGAACATCAACCAGACATTAACATGTATCTGTTACTGAACAAACTACACGGAACATTAACCAGACATTAACATGTATCTGTTACTGAACAAACTACATGGAACATTAACCAGACATTAACATGTATCTGTTACTGAACAAACTACATGGAACATTAACCAGACATTAACATGTATCTGTTACTGAACAAACTACACGGAACATTAACCAGACATTAACATGTATCTGTTACTGAACAAACTACATGGAACATTAACCAGACATTAATATGTATCTGTTACTGAACAAACTACATGGAACATTAACCAGACATTAACATGTATCTGTTACTGAACAAACTACATGGAACATCAACCAGACATTAATATGTATCTGTTACTGAACAAACTACATGGAACATTAACCAGACATTAACATGTATCTGTTACTTAACAAACTACATGGAACATCAACCAGACATTAACATGTATCTGTTACTGAACAAACTACATGGAACATTAACCAGACATTAACATGTATCTGTTACTTAACAAACTACACGGAACATAACCAGACATTAACATGTATGTGTTACTGAACAAACTACATGGAACATTAACCAGACATTAACATGTATCTGTTACTGAACAAACTACACGGAACATTAACCAGACATTAACATGTATCTGTTACTGAACAAACTACACGGAACATTAACCAGACATTAACATGTATCTGTTACTGAACAAACTACACGGAACATTAACCAGACATTAACATGTATCTGTTACTGAACAAACTACACGGAACATTAACCAGACATTAACATGTATCTGTTACTGAACAAACTACACGGAACATTAACCAGACATTAACATGTATCTGTTACTGAACAAACTACATGGAACATTAACCAGACATTAACATGTATCTGTTACTGAACAAACTACACGGAACATTAACCAGACATTAACATGTATCTGTTACTGAACAAACTACACGGAACATTAACCAGACATTAACATGTATCTGTTACTGAACAAACTACATGGAACATTAACCAGACATTAACATGTATCTGTTACTGAACAAACTACATGGAACATTAACCAGACATTAACATGTATCTGTTACTGAACAAACTACACGGAACATTAACCAGACATTAACATGTATCTGTTACTGAACAAACTACATGGAACATTAACCAGACATTAACATGTATCTGTTACTGAACAAACTACATGGAACATCAACCAGACATTAACATGTATCTGTTACTGAACAAACTACATGGAACATTAACCAGACATTAACATGTATCTGTTACTGAACAAACTACACGGAACATCAACCAGACATTAACATGTATCTGTTACTGAACAAACTACACGGAACATTAACCAGACATTAACATGTATCTGTTACTGAACAAACTACATGGAACATTAACCAGACATTAATATGTATCTGTTACTAAACAAACTACATGGAACATTAACCAGACATTAACATGTATCTGTTACTGAACAAACTACATGGAACATCAACCAGACATTAACATGTATCTGTTACTGAACAAACTACATGGAACATCAACCAGACATTAACATGTATCTGTTACTGAACAAACTACATGGAACATCAACCAGACATTAACATGTATCTGTTACTGAACAAACTACATGGAACATTAACCAGACATTAACATGTATCTGTTACTGAACAAACTACATGGAACATTAACCAGACATTAACATGTATCTGTTACTGAACAAACTACATGGAACATTAACCAGACATTAACATGTATCTGTTACTGAACAAACTACATGGAACATTAACCAGACATTAACATGTATCTGTTACTGAACAAACTACATGGAACATTAACCAGACATTAACATGTATCTGTTACTGAACAAACTACATGGAACATTAACCAGACATTAACATGTATCTGTTACTGAACAAACTACATGGAACATTAACCAGAACATTAACATGACATTAACATGTATCTGTTACTGAACAAACTACATGGAACATTAACCAGAACAAACTACATGGATTAACATGTATCTGTTACTGAACAAACTACATGGAACATTAACCAGACATTAACATGTATCTGTTACTGAACAAACTACATGGAACATTAACCAGACATTAACATGTATCTGTTACTGAACAAACTACATGGAACATTAACCAGACATTAACATGTATCTGTTACTGAACAAACTACATGGAACATTAACCAGACATTAACATGTATCTGTTACTGAACAAACTACATGGAACATTAACCAGACATTAACATGTATCTGTTACTGAACAAACTACATGGAACATTAACCAGACATTAACATGTATCTGTTACTGAACAAACTACATGGAACATTAACCAGACATTAACATGTATCTGTTACTGAACAAACTACATGGAACATTAACCAGACATTAACATGTATCTGTTACTGAACAAACTACATGGAACATCAACCAGACATTAACATGTATCTGTTACTGAACAAACTACATGGAACATTAACCAGACATTAACATGTATCTGTTACTGAACAAACTACATGGAACATTAACCAGACATTAACATGTATCTGTTACTGAACAAACTACATGGAACATTAACCAGACATTAACATGTATCTGTTACTGAACAAACTACATGGAACATTAACCAGACATTAACATGTATCTGTTACTGAACAAACTACATGGAACATTAACCAGACATTAACATGTATCTGTTACTGAACAAACTACATGGAACATTAACCAGACATTAACATGTATCTGTTACTGAACAAACTACATGGAACATTAACCAGACATTAACATGTATCTGTTACTGAACAAACTACATGGAACATTAACCAGACATTAACATGTATCTGTTACTGAACAAACTACATGGAACATTAACCAGACATTAACATGTATCTGTTACTGAACAAACTACATGGAACATTAACCAGACATTAACATGTATCTGTTACTGAACAAACTACATGGAACATTAACCAGACATTAACATGTATCTGTTACTGAACAAACTACATGGAACATTAACCAGACATTAACATGTATCTGTTACTGAACAAACTACATGGAACATCAACCAGACATTAACATGTATCTGTTACTGAACAAACTACATGGAACATTAACCAGACATTAACATGTATCTGTTACTGAACAAACTACATGGAACATCAACCAGACATTAACATGTATCTGTTACTGAACAAACTACATGGAACATTAACCAGACATTAACATGTATCTGTTACTGAACAAACTACACGGAACATTAACCAGACATTAACATGTATCTGTTACTGAACAAACTACATGGAACATTAACCAGACATTAACATGTATCTGTTACTGAACAAACTACACGGAACATTAACCAGACATTAACATGTATCTGTTACTGAACAAACTACACGGAACATTAACCAGACATTAACATGTATCTGTTACTGAACAAACTACATTAACCAGAACATTAACCAGACATTAACCAGACATCATGTTACTCTGTGGAACATTAACCAACATTAACTGTTACTGAACAAACTACATGGAACATTAACCAGACATTAACATGTATCTGTTACTGAACAAACTACATGGAACATTAACCAGACATTAACATGTATCTGTTACTGAACAAACTACATGGAACATTAACCAGACATTAACATGTATCTGTTACTGAACAAACTACATGGAACATTAACCAGACATTAACATGTATCTGTTACTGAACAAACTACATGGAACATTAACCAGACATTAACATGTATCTGTTACTGAACAAACTACATGGAACATTAACCAGACATTAACATGTATCTGTTACTGAACAAACTACATGGAACATTAACCAGACATTAACATGTATCTGTTACTGAACAAACTACATGGAACATTAACCAGACATTAACATGTATCTGTTACTGAACAAACTACATGGAACATTAACCAGACATTAACATGTATCTGTTACTGAACAAACTACATGGAACATTAACCAGACATTAACATGTATCTGTTACTGAACAAACTACATGGAACATTAACCAGACATTAACATGTATCTGTTACTGAACAAACTACATGGAACATTAACCAGACATTAACATGTATCTGTTACTGAACAAACTACATGGAACATTAACCAGACATTAACATGTATCTGTTACTGAACAAACTACATGGAACATGACATTAACATGTATCTGTTACTGAACAAACTACATGGAACATTAACCAGACATTAACATGTATCTGTTACTGAACAAACTACATGGAACATTAACCAGACATTAACATGTATCTGTTACTGAACAAACTACATGGAACATTAACCAGACATTAACATGTATCTGTTACTGAACAAACTACATGGAACATTAACCAGACATTAACATGTATCTGTTACTGAACAAACTACATGGAACATTAACCAGACATTAACATGTATCTGTTACTGAACAAACTACATGGAACATTAACCAGACATTAACATGTATCTGTTACTGAACAAACTACATGGAACATTAACCAGACATTAACATGTATCTGTTACTGAACAAACTACATGGAACATTAACCAGACATTAACATGTATCTGTTACTGAACAAACTACATGGAACATTAACCAGACATTAACATGTATCTGTTACTGAACAAACTACATGGAACATTAACCAGACATTAACATGTATCTGTTACTGAACAAACTACATGGAACATTAACCAGACATTAACATGTATCTGTTACTGAACAAACTACATGGAACATTTAACCAGACATTAACATGTATCTGTTACTGAACAAACTACATGGAACATCAACCAGACATTAACATGTATCTGTTACTGAACAAACTACATGGAACATTAACCAGACATTAACATGTATCTGTTACTGAACAAACTACACGGAACATTAACCAGACATTAACATGTATCTGTTACTGAACAAACTACATGGAACATTAACCAGACATTAACATGTATCTGTTACTGAACAAACTACATGGAACATTAACCAGACATTAACATGTATCTGTTACTGAACAAACTACACGGAACATTAACCAGACATTAACATGTATCTGTTACTGAACAAACTACATGGAACATTAACCAGACATTAACATGTATCTGTTACTGAACAAACTACATGGAACATTAACCAGACATTAACATGTATCTGTTACTGAACAAACTACATGGAACATTAACCAGACATTAACATGTATCTGTTACTGAACAAACTACATGGAACATTAACCAGACATTAACATGTATCTGTTACTGAACAAACTACATGGAACATTAACCAGACATTAACATGTATCTGTTACTGAACAAACTACATGGAACATTAACCAGACATTAACATGTATCTGTTACTGAACAAACTACATGGAACATTAACCAGACATTAACATGTATCTGTTACTGAACAAACTACATGGAACATCAACCAGACATTAACATGTATCTGTTACTGAACAAACTACATGGAACATTAACCAGACATTAACATGTATCTGTTACTGAACAAACTACATGGAACATTAACCAGACATTAACATGTATCTGTTACTGAACAAACTACATGGAACATTAACCAGACATTAACATGTATCTGTTACTGAACAAACTACATGGAACATTAACCAGACATTAACATGTATCTGTTACTGAACAAACTACATGGAACATCAACCAGACATTAACATGTATCTGTTACTGAACAAACTACATGGAACATCAACCAGACATTAACATGTATCTGTTACTGAACAAACTACATGGAACATTAACCAGACATTAACATGTATCTGTTACTGAACAAACTACATGGAACATTAACCAGACATTAACATGTATCTGTTACTGAACAAACTACATGGAACATTAACCAGACATTAACATGTATCTGTTACTGAACAAACTACATGGAACATTAACCAGACATTAACATGTATCTGTTACTGAACAAACTACATGGAACATTAACCAGACATTAACATGTATCTGTTACTGAACAAACTACATGGAACATTAACCAGACATTAACATGTATCTGTTACTGAACAAACTACATGGAACATTAACCAGACATTAACATGTATCTGTTACTGAACAAACTACATGGAACATTAACCAGACATTAACATGTATCTGTTACTGAACAAACTACATGGAACATTAACCAGACATTAACATGTATCTGTTACTGAACAAACTACATGGAACATTAACCAGACATTAACATGTATCTGTTACTGAACAAACTACATGGAACATTAACCAGACATTAACATGTATCTGTTACTGAACAAACTACATGGAACATTAACCAGACATTAACATGTATCTGTTACTGAACAAACTACATGGAACATTAACCAGACATTAACATGTATCTGTTACTGAACAAACTACATGGAACATTAACCAGACATTAACATGTATCTGTTACTGAACAAACTACATGGAACATTAACCAGACATTAACATGTATCTGTTACTGAACAAACTACATGGAACATTAACCAGACATTAACATGTATCTGTTACTGAACAAACTACATGGAACATTAACCAGACATTAACATGTATCTGTTACTGAACAAACTACATGGAACATCAACCAGACATTAACATGTATCTGTTACTGAACAAACTACATGGAACATTAACCAGACATTAACATGTATCTGTTACTGAACAAACTACATGGAACATTAACCAGACATTAACATGTATCTGTTACTGAACAAACTACATGGAACATTAACCAGACATTAACATGTATCTGTTACTGAACAAACTACATGGAACATTAACCAGACATTAACATGTATCTGTTACTGAACAAACTACATGGAACATTAACCAGACATTAACATGTATCTGTTACTGAACAAACTACATGGAACATTAACCAGACATTAACATGTATCTGTTACTGAACAAACTACATGGAACATTAACCAGACATTAACATGTATCTGTTACTGAACAAACTACATGGAACATTAACCAGACATTAACATGTATCTGTTACTGAACAAACTACATGGAACATTAACCAGACATTAACATGTATCTGTTACTGAACAAACTACATGGAACATTAACCAGACATTAACATGTATCTGTTACTGAACAAACTACATGGAACATTAACCAGACATTAACATGTATCTGTTACTGAACAAACTACATGGAACATCAACCAGACATTAACATGTATCTGTTACTGAACAAACTACATGGAACATTAACCAGACATTAACATGTATCTGTTACTGAACAAACTACACGGAACATAACCAGACATTAACATGTATCTGTTACTGAACAAACTACATGGAACATTAACCAGACATTAACATGTATCTGTTACTGAACAAACTACATGGAACATTAACCAGACATTAACATGTATCTGTTACTGAACAAACTACATGGAACATTAACCAGACATTAACATGTATCTGTTACTGAACAAACTACACGGAACATTAACCAGACATTAACATGTATCTGTTACTGAACAAACTACATGGAACATTAACCAGACATTAACATGTATCTGTTACTGAACAAACTACACGGAACATTAACCAGACATTAACATGTATCTGTTACTGAACAAACTACATGGAACATTAACCAGACATTAACATGTATCTGTTACTGAACAAACTACACGGAACATTAACCAGACATTAACATGTATCTGTTACTGAACAAACTACATGGAACATTAACCAGACATTAACATGTATCTGTTACTGAACAAACTACATGGAACATTAACCAGACATTAACATGTATCTGTTACTGAACAAACTACATGGAACATTAACCAGACATTAACATGTATCTGTTACTGAACAAACTACATGGAACATTAACCAGACATTAACATGTATCTGTTACTGAACAAACTACATGGAACATTAACCAGACATTAACATGTATCTGTTACTGAACAAACTACATGGAACATCAACCAGACATTAACATGTATCTGTTACTGAACAAACTACATGGAACATTAACCAGACATTAACATGTATCTGTTACTGAACAAACTACATGGAACATCAACCAGACATTAACATGTATCTGTTACTGAACAAACTACATGGAACATTAACCAGACATTAACATGTATCTGTTACTGAACAAACTACATGGAACATTAACCAGACATTAACATGTATCTGTTACTGAACAAACTACATGGAACATTAACCAGACATTAACATGTATCTGTTACTGAACAAACTACATGGAACATCAACCAGACATTAACATGTATCTGTTACTGAACAAACTACATGGAACATCAACCAGACATTAACATGTATCTGTTACTGAACAAACTACATGGAACATTAACCAGACATTAACATGTATCTGTTACTGAACAAACTACATGGAACATTAACCAGACATTAACATGTATCTGTTACTGAACAAACTACATGGAACATTAACCAGACATTAACATGTATCTGTTACTGAACAAACTACATGGAACATTAACCAGACATTAACATGTATCTGTTACTGAACAAACTACATGGAACATTAACCAGACATTAACATGTATCTGTTACTGAACAAACTACATGGAACATTAACCAGACATTAACATGTATCTGTTACTGAACAAACTACATGGAACATTAACCAGACATTAACATGTATCTGTTACTGAACAAACTACATGGAACATCAACCAGACATTAACATGTATCTGTTACTGAACAAACTACATGGAACATCAACCAGACATTAACATGTATCTGTTACTGAACAAACTACATGGAACATTAACCAGACATTAACATGTATCTGTTACTGAACAAACTACATGGAACATCAACCAGACATTAACATGTATCTGTTACTGAACAAACTACATGGAACATCAACCAGACATTAACATGTATCTGTTACTGAACAAACTACATGGAACATTAACCAGACATTAACATGTATCTGTTACTGAACAAACTACATGGAACATTAACCAGACATTAACATGTATCTGTTACTGAACAAACTACATGGAACATTAACCAGACATTAACATGTATCTGTTACTGAACAAACTACATGGAACATTAACCAGACATTAACATGTATCTGTTACTGAACAAACTACATGGAACATTAACCAGACATTAACATGTATCTGTTACTGAACAAACTACATGGAACATTAACCAGACATTAACATGTATCTGTTACTGAACAAACTACATGGAACATTAACCAGACATTAACATGTATCTGTTACTGAACAAACTACATGGAACATTAACCAGACATTAACATGTATCTGTTACTGAACAAACTACATGGAACATTAACCAGACATTAACATGTATCTGTTACTGAACAAACTACATGGAACATTAACCAGACATTAACATGTATCTGTTACTGAACAAACTACATGGAACATTAACCAGACATTAACATGTATCTGTTACTGAACAAACTACATGGAACATTAACCAGACATTAACATGTATCTGTTACTGAACAAACTACATGGAACATCAACCAGACATTAACATGTATCTGTTACTGAACAAACTACATGGAACATTAACCAGACATTAACATGTATCTGTTACTGAACAAACTACATGGAACATTAACCAGACATTAACATGTATCTGTTACTGAACAAACTACATGGAACATCAACCAGACATTAACATGTATCTGTTACTGAACAAACTACATGGAACATTAACCAGACATTAACATGTATCTGTTACTGAACAAACTACATGGAACATCAACCAGACATTAACATGTATCTGTTACTGAACAAACTACATGGAACATCAACCAGACATTAACATGTATCTGTTACTGAACAAACTACATGGAACATTAACCAGACATTAACATGTATCTGTTACTGAACAAACTACATGGAACATCAACCAGACATTAACATGTATCTGTTACTGAACAAACTACACGGAACATCAACCAGACATTAACATGTATCTGTTACTGAACAAACTACATGGAACATCAACCAGACATTAACATGTATCTGTTACTGAACAAACTACATGGAACATCAACCAGACATTAACATGTATCTGTTACTGAACAAACTACATGGAACATCAACCAGACATTAACATGTATCTGTTACTGAACAAACTACATGGAACATCAACCAGACATTAACATGTATCTGTTACTGAACAAACTACATGGAACATCAACCAGACATTAACATGTATCTGTTACTGAACAAACTACATGGAACATCAACCAGACATTAACATGTATCTGTTACTGAACAAACTACACGGAACATCAACCAGACATTAACATGTATCTGTTACTGAACAAACTACATGGAACATCAACCAGACATTAACATGTATCTGTTACTGAACAAACTACATGGAACATTAACCAGACATTAACATGTATCTGTTACTGAACAAACTACATGGAACATTAACCAGACATTAACATGTATCTGTTACTGAACAAACTACATGGAACATCAACCAGACATTAACATGTATCTGTTACTGAACAAACTACATGGAACATTAACCAGACATTAACATGTATCTGTTACTGAACAAACTACATGGAACATTAACCAGACATTAACATGTATCTGTTACTGAACAAACTACATGGAACATTAACCAGACATTAACATGTATCTGTTACTGAACAAACTACATGGAACATTAACCAGACATTAACATGTATCTGTTACTGAACAAACTACATGGAACATCAACCAGACATTAACATGTATCTGTTACTGAACAAACTACATGGAACATTAACCAGACATTAACATGTATCTGTTACTGAACAAACTACACGGAACATTAACCAGACATTAACATGTATCTGTTACTGAACAAACTACATGGAACATTAACCAGACATTAACATGTATCTGTTACTGAACAAACTACACGGAACATTAACCAGACATTAACATGTATCTGTTACTGAACAAACTACACGGAACATTAACCAGACATTAACATGTATCTGTTACTGAACAAACTACATGGAACATTAACCAGACATTAACATGTATCTGTTACTTAACAAACTACATGGAACATCAACCAGACATTAACATGTATCTGTTACACCTTGGTAAATGTGTGTTAGGGTTATAAACAGCATCGTTACACGTTGGTAAATGTGTGTTAGGGTTATAAACAGCATCGTTACACGTTAGTAAAAGTGTGTTAGGGTTAGAAACATCATCGTTACACGTTAGTAAAAGTGTGTTAGGGTTAGAAACATCATCGTTACACGTTAGTAAAAGTGTGTTAGGGTTATAAACGGCATCGTTACACAACAGGTAATAGTGTGTTAGGGTTAGATACATCATCGTTACACGTTAGTAAAAGTGTGTTAGGGTTAGAAACATCATCGTTACACGTTAGTAAAAGTGTGTTAGGGTTATAAACGGCATCGTTACACGTTGGTAATAGTGTGTTAGGGTTAGATACATCATCGTTACACGTTAGTAAAAGTGTGTTAGGGTTAGAAACATCATCGTTACACGTTAGTAAAAGTGTGTTAGGGTTATAAACAGCATCGTTACGCGTTGGTAAATGTGTGTTAGGGTTATAAACAGCATCGTTACACGTTGGTAAAAGTGTGTTAGGGTTATAAACAGCATCGTTACACATTGGTAAAAGTGTGTTAGGGTTATAAACAGCATCGTTACACCTTGGTAAATGTGTGTTAGGGTTATAAACAGCATCGTTACACGTTGGTAAAAGTGTGTTAGGGTTATAAACAGCATCGTTTCACGTTAGTAAAAGTGTGTTAGGGTTATAAACAGCATCGTTACATCTTGGTAAATGTGTGTTAGGGTTATAAACAGCATCGTTACACGTTGGTAAATGTGTGTTAGGGTTATAAACAGCATCGTTACACGTTAGTAAAAGTGTGTTAGGGTTATAAACAGCATCGTTACACGTTGGTAAAAGTGTGTTAGGGTTAGAAACATCATCGTTACACGTTAGTAAAAGTGTGTTAGGGTTATAAACAGCATCGTTACACGTTGGTAAATGTGTGTTAGGGTTATAAACAGCGTCGTTACACGTTGGTAAAAGTGTGTTAGGGTTATAAACAGCATCGTTACACATTGGTAAAAGTGTGTTAGGGTTATAAACAGCATCGTTACACCTTGGTAAATGTGTGTTAGGGTTATAATCAGCATCGTTACACGTTGGTAAAAGTGTGTTAGGGTTATAAACAGCATCGTTACACGTTAGTAAAAGTGTGTTAGGGTTATAAAAAGCATCGTTACACCTTGGTAAATGTGTGTTAGGGTTATAAACAGCATCGTTACACGTTGGTAAAAGTGTGTTAGGGTTATAAACAGCATCGTTACACGTTAGTAAAAGTGTGTTAGGGTTATAAACAGCATCGTTACACGTTAGTAAAAGTGTGTTAGGGTTATAAACAGCATCGTTACACTTTGGTAAAAGTGTGTAAGGGTTATAAACAGCATCGTTACACGTTGGTAAAAGTGTGTTAGGGTTATAAACAGCATCGTTACACGTTAGTAAAAGTGTGTTAGGGTTATAAACAGCATCGTTACACCTTGGTAAATGTGTGTTAGTGTTATAAACAGCATCGTTACACGTTGGTAAAAGTGTGTTAGGGTTATAAACAGCATCGTTACACGTTAGTAAAAGTGTGTTAGGGTTATAAACAGCATCATTACACGTTAGTAAAAGTGTGTTAGGGTTATAAACAGCATCGTTACACGTTGGTAAAAGTGTGTTAGGGTTATAAACAGCATCGTTACACGTTGGTAAAAGTGTGTTAGGGTTATAAACAGCATCGTTACACGTTATTAAAAGTGTGTTAGGGTTATAAACAGCATCGTTACACGTTGGTAAATGTGTGTTAGGGTTAGAAACATCATCGTTACACCTTGGTAAATGTGTGTTAGGGTTATAAAGAGCATCGTTACACGTTAGTAAAAGTGTGTTAGGGTTATAAACAGCATCGTTACACGTTGGTAATAGTGTGTTAGGGTTATAAACAGCATCGTTACACGTTAGTAAAAGTGTGTTAGGGTTATAAACAGCATCGTTACACGTTGGTAAATGTGTGTTAGGGTTAGAAACATCATCGTTACACCTTGGTAAATGTGTGTTAGGGTTATAAACAGCATCGTTACACGTTAGTAAAAGTGTGTTAGGGTTATAAACAGCATCGTTACACGTTGGTAAAAGTGTGTTAGGGTTATAAACAGCATCGTTACACGTTAGTAAAAGTGTGTTAGGGTTATAAACAGCATCGTTACACGTTGATAAATGTGTGTTAGGGTTATAAACAGCATCGGTACACGTTGGTAAAAGTGTGTTAGGGTTATAAACAGCATCGTTACACGTTAGTAAAAGTGTGTTAGGGTTATAAACAGCATCGTTTCACGTTAGTAAAAGTGTGTTAGGGTTATAAACAGCATCGTTACACGTTGGTAAAAGTGTGTTAGGGTTATAAACAGCATCGTTACACGTTGGTAAAAGTGTGTTAGGGTTATAAACAGCATCGTTACACGTTGGTAAAAGTGTGTTAGGGTTATAAACAGCATCGTTACACGTTAGTAAAAGTGTGTTAGGGTTATAAACAGCATCGTTACACGTTGGTAAATGTGTGTTAGGGTTAGAAACATCATCGTTACACCTTGGTAAATGTGTGTTAGGGTTATAAAGAGCATCGTTACACGTTAGTAAAAGTGTGTTAGGGTTATAAACGGCATCGTTACACGTTGGTAATAGTGTGTTAGGGTTATAAACAGCATCGTTACACGTTAGTAAAAGTGTGTTAGGGTTATAAACAGCATCGTTACACGTTGGTAAAAGTGTGTTAGGGTTATAAACAGCATCGTTACACGTTAGTAAAAGTGTGTTAGGGTTATAAACAGCATCGTTACACGTTGGTAAATGTGTGTTAGGGTTAGAAACCTCATCGTTACACCTTGGTAAATGTGTGTTAGGGTTATAAACAGCATCGTTACACGTTGGTAAATGTGTGTTAGGGTTAGAAACATCATCGTTACACCTTGGTAAATGTGTGTTAGGGTTATAAACATCATCGTTACACGTTAGTAAAAGTGTGTTAGGGTTATAAACAGCATCGTTACACGTTAGTAAAAGTGTGTTAGGGTTATAAACAGCATCGTTACACGTTGGTAAATGTGTGTTAGGGTTATAAACAGCATCGTTACACGTTGGTAAAAGTGTGTTAGGGTTATAAACATCATCGTTACACCTTGATAAATGTGTGTTAGGGTTAGAAACATCATCGTTACACCTTGGTAAATGTGTGTTAGGGTTATAAACAGCATCGTTACACGTTGGTAAAATTGTGTTAGGGTTATAAACAGCAACGTTACACGTTGATAAAATTGTGTTAAAGCAAATGGTGCTTACTTTAGTTAAATCATGTTTTACAAAACTGGTTTATACTTTTACAAACTTCACAGTTCAAAAACAACATTTAGTTCTGGACAACCTATTGACATGAAATTATAACCTATTCACTATTTGTTTGTTTGTTTTGAATTTCGCGCAAATTTACTCGAGGGTTATCTGTGCTAGCCGTCTCTAATTTAGCAATGAAAGACTAAAGGGAGAGCAGCTAGTCATTACCACTCACCGCCAACTCTTGGGCTACTCTTTTACCAACGAATAGTGGGATTGACCGTCACATTATATCTCCAGCAAGGCTAAAAGGGCGAGCATGTTTGGTGCGATGGGGATTCGAACCCGCGACCCTCGAATTACGAGTCGAACGCCTTGACCCATCTGGCCATGCCGGGCCAAACCCCTTTATACATTTATTCAATATTTCTGCAGATACAACCTAATACTCCATTTGTCCAACCAGTCTGGCAATAAATAAAAATAACACTTGTGGTTCTGTATTACAAATAAAATTATTCAGAGAATCTAACCTGCATGCAACGTACTTATCTAAGGTTCCCGTTTTCGAATCGTTGTCGCACCAAAACATGCTCGCCCTCACAGCCATGGGATCGTTATATTGTGACGGTAAATCCCACTATTCGTTGGTAAAAGAGTAGCTCAAGAGTTGCCTAAATTAGGGTCGGCTAGCGCCGATAGCCCTCGTGTAGCTTTCCGCGAAATTCGAAAAAAAAAAAATCTTTAATAAGATAGAAGTATATAAAACATTATGAACACTAATGAACAAATAAACTTTCTTACACATTTTAATGAGATTAAGAGTAGCAATTTGTAACCTCCGTCCTTCAGCAGTAAGTGTGTAGGTTTAAAGCATTACAAACCTGGTTTCAATACCTGTGACGAGAAGGTGTGTTAGTCAACAGTGCAGCTCTGTGTTTAATGGCGAACTAAAAAGTAATTCGTCAGTTAATTACGCTGGTACCGCCATCTCTTGGATGCCAAACGTAACGCCAATCACGTTTGATTTTGAGTTGTTTGAAGGTAATTACAAAAGCTATCTATGCTCTGTTCGTTACGGTTATGGAAATCTGATTTCTAGCGTTGTGAGTCCGCAGCGGGCGCGTAGGTCCTGGGGGATGGACGGTATACATTCCCCCTTCATTTTAGGTGGGGGTATGGTGCATACAATCATCCCCCCTACAGTTTGGTCTGTTGAATTGTTTTATTGCATCACAGGCCTACAAACAGTGTGTTTGTTCTTGTGATTCTCGTGTTCTGACCAATCGAATTACATAATTAGGCCTAGATGTAGGCTTTTTCAGGAACCGAAATGTACATCTTTAATATATGCGTGCTTCTAAGCTTTTCGATCTAAGCGATAGTTCGTAAGTATCAGTCAGTTGTCCTAAATATACATGCAAGTATCGTGGCAACAAGATTACTCTGTTACTGCATGTTTACAGCTTTCAGGTTCACGTAATCAGATATTACCAATTTGTAAATTGAACAGTCCACATAAGTGGTTGCAAAATTCATGCCCCCACATCGGGTGTAAAACATCTACGCCCCTGGGTCACTCAACCGATATACTACTGTGCCACTGGGGAACTCGAGTTCACTTGAAAAACAAAAATTGAAAACATTAAAATCCCTCGTTCTGGTAAAAGTTTCCGTAACTTGAAATTTATTTTTCCACTGACTCTCATGTAGTGGTGTAGTGATAAATAAATAAGTGATTAATATTTATTATGTCACCATTCATAACAAACCAAACCTAACGTAACTCCTCCTTTCAAGGGAGGTAACAGGCGTTGCCCATTATAATATTATAGGCTTATTAGTCTTACATCAGTTGTGGAGAAAAGGTTGGAAAGTTTGACAAAATATGCTTTGGAAAGGCATTTAACGAAGTTTATAATTTTACTGGATAGTCAGTATGGTTTCAGTAAAGGCAAATATTGCCTTACATACCTTCTGATATGCTTTGAAAATTTCTTTGTTTAGGTAGATGAGGGTAAAAGTGTATATTTAGTGTATTTGGATTTTTAAAAAAGCATTTGACAAAGTGTCACATACAAGGCTTGTAAAGATTATCTCTACAGCTATGAGGGATAAATCAGCAAAGTGGATAGAAGAGTGGTTGGATGGAAGATGTCTGAGGATTGTGACAAATGAAGTTCAGTCAAGCTGTATTAATCGTGTACCTTAGGACTCAGTCTTAGGACCATGCGTGTCACTGGTCGTGAAGAGGATGCTGCTAGAAAAGGATATAAACCATTTAGTAAGTTGGAGGAATAAAGGTTTTAATTATAATAAATGCAAGATAATGTATGTGGGTTATCATTGAATTATAAATAAATTGGGATGGGAAAACCTTAACAGTGTCATGAAAGAAAGAGATCTTGGTCAATCTATAAAGCCAATATAAAATATAAGAATAGTATTATAGGTTGTATCTATAGAAATATTGAATACATCTCTAAAGACCTAATAATGTCATTGTACGGATTACTCGTTGGACCACATTTCGAATATTATGTTAAGTGTTGGGCGCCTAACCTAAGGATTAGTTTGGTTTCTTTAATTTCTCGCAAGGCTACACGAGGGCTATCTGTGTAAGGGCAGTGTAAGGCTAGACGGAAGACAGCTAGTCATCAATACCCACAGCCAGCTCTTGGGCTACTCTTTTACCAACGAATAGTGGGACTTACCGTCACATTATAACGCTCCCACAGCTTAAAGGGCGAGCATGTTTGGTGTGACGGGGATTCAAACCCCGACCCTCCGTTTACGAGTCGAGTGCCTTAATTACCTGGCAATGCCGGGCCCCTTACCCTAGGAAAGAACAAGGAATTGATGGAAAGGATTCAGAGGAGGATTACTATAATGGTCCTTGGGATGAAAAGGTTCACGAGTTGTTATTAAAACCATTGTTTCATATTGTTTATGTTACAATTTAATATTGTCTTAATTAAAACAACCTTGTTGTTATTAATGAAACTTTACTTCCTTAATGGTATTCTTTTAAATTTAATTATTCTTCTAATGGTTCACGAGTTGTTATTAAAACCATTGTTTCATATTGTTTATGTTACAATTTAATATGTTTAATTAAAACAACCTTGTTGTTACTAATGAAACTTTACTTCCTTAATGGTATTCTCCTCTTCTAATGGTTCACGAGTTGTTATTAAAACCATTGTTTCATATTGTTTATGTTACAATTTAATATGATTAATTAAAACAACCTTGTTGTTATTAATGAAACTTTACTTCCTTAATGGTATTCTCCTCTTCTTATGGTTCACGAGTTGTTATTAAAACCATTATTTCATATTGTTTATGTTACAATTTAATATGATTAATTAAAACAACCTTGTTGTTACTAATGAAACTTTACTTCCTTAATGGTATTCTTTTCTCTAATGGTTCACGAGTTGTTATTAAAACCATTGTTTCATATTGTTTATGTTACAATTTAATATGATTAATTAAAACAACCTTGTTGTTATTAATGAAACTTTACTTCCTTAATGGTATTCTTCTCTCTTCTAATGGTTCACGAGTTGTTATTAAAACCATTGTTTCATATTGTTTATGTTACAATTTAATATGATTAATTAAAACAACCTTGTTGTTATTAATGAAACTTTACTTCCTTAATGGTATTCTCCTCTTCTAATGGTTCACGAATTGTTGTTAAAACCATTGTTTCATATTGTTTATGTTACAATTTAATATCATTAATTAAAACAACCTTGTTGTTACTAATGAAACTTTACTTCCTTAATGGTATTCTCCTCTTCTAATGGTTCACGAATTGTTGTTAAAACCATTGTTTCATATTGTTTATGTTACAATTTAATATGATTAATTAAAACAACCTTGTTGTTACTAATGAAACTTTACTTCCTTAATGGTATTCTCCTCTTCTAATGGTTCACGAGTTGTTATTAAAACCATTGTTTCATATTGTTTATGTTACAATTTAATATGATTAATTAAAACAACCTTGTTGTTACTAATGAAACTTTACTTCCTTAATGGTATTCTCCTCTTCTAATGGTTCACGAGTTGTTATTAAAACCATTGTTTCATATTGTTTATGTTACAATTTAATATGATTAATTAAAACAACCTTGTTGTTATTAATGAAACTTTACTTCCTTAATGGTATTCTCCTCTTCTAATGGTTCACGAGTTGTTATTAAAACCATTGTTTCATATTGTTTATGTTACAATTTAATATAATTAATTAAAACAACCTTGTTGTTACTAATGAAACTTTACTTCCTTAATGGTATTCTCCTCTTCTAATGGTTCACGAGTTGTTATTAAAACCATTGTTTCATATTGTTTATGTTACAATTTAATATGATTAATTAAAACAACCTTGTTGTTACTAATGAAACTTTACTTCCTTAATGGTATTCTCCTCTTCTAATGGTTCACGAGTTGTTATTAAAACCATTGTTTCATATTGTTTATGTTACAATTTAATATGATTAATTAAAACAACCTTGTTGTTACTAATGAAACTTTACTTCCTTAATGGTATTCTCCTCTTCTAATGGTTCACGAGTTGTTATTAAAACCATTGTTTCATATTGTTTATGTTACAATTTAATATAATTAATTAAAACAACCTTGTTGTTACTAATGAAACTTTACTTCCTTAATGGTATTCTCCTCTTCTAATGGTTCACGAGTTGTTATTAAAACCATTGTTTCATATTGTTTATGTTACAATTTAATATAATTAATTAAAACAACCTTGTTGTTACTAATGAAACTTTACTTCCTTAATGGTATTCTTTTCTTCTAATGGTTCACGAGTTGTTATTAAAACCATTGTTTCATATTGTTTATGTTACAATTTAATATATTTAATTAAAACAACCTTGTTGTTATTAATGAAACTTTTCTTCCTTAATGGTATTCTTCTCTTCTAATGGTTCACGAGTTGTTATTAAAACCATTGTTTCATATTGTTTATGTTACAATTTAATATGTTTAATTAAAACAACCTTGTTGTTATTAATGAAACTTTACTTCCTTAATGGTATTCTCCTCTTCTAATGGTTCACGAATTGTTATTAAAACCATTGTTTCATATTGTTTATGTTACAATTTAATATCATTAATTAAAACAACCTTGTTGTTACTAATGAAACTTTACTTCCTTAATGGTATTCTTCTCTTCTAATGGTTCACGAATTGTTGTTAAAACCATTGTTTCATATTGTTTATGTTACAATTTAATATCATTAATTAAAACAACCTTGTTGTTACTAATGAAACTTTACTTCCTTAATGGTATTCTTTTCTTCTAATGGTTCACGAATTGTTGTTAAAACCATTGTTTCATGTTGTTTATGTTACAATTTAATATCATTAATTAAAACAACCTTGTTGTTACTAATGAAACTTTACTTCCTTAATGGTATTCTTTTCTTCTAATGGTTCACGAGTTGTTATTAAAACCATTGTTTCATATTGTTTATGTTACAATTTAATATGATTAATTAAAACAACCTTGTTGTTACTAATGAAACTTTACTTCCTTAATGGTATTCTCCTCTTCTAATGGTTCACGAGTTGTTATTAAAACCATTGTTTCATATTGTTTATGTTACAATTTAATATGATTAATTAAAACAACCTTGTTGTTATTAATGAAACTTTACTTCCTTAATGGTATTCTTTTCTTCTAATGGTTCACGAGTTGTTATTAAAACCATTGTTTCATATTGTTTATGTTACAATTTAATATGATTAATTAAAACAACCTTGTTGTTATTAATGAAACTTTACTTCCTTAATGGTATTCTTCCTCTTCTAATGGTTCACGAGTTGTTATTAAAACCATTGTTTCATATTGTTTATGTTACAATTTAATATGATTAATTAAAACAACCTTGTTGTTACTAATGAAACTTTACTTCCTTAATGGTATTCTCCTCTTCTAATGGTTCACGAGTTGTTATTAAAACCATTGTTTCATATTGTTTATGTTACAATTTAATATGATTAATTAAAACAACCTTGTTGTTACTAATGAAACTTTACTTCCTTAATGGTATTCTCCTCTTCTAATGGTTCACGAGTTGTTATTAAAACCATTGTTTCATATTGTTTATGTTACAATTTAATATGATTAATTAAAACAACCTTGTTGTTATTAATGAAACTTTACTTCCTTAATGGTATTCTCCTCTTTCTAATGGTTCACGAGTTGTTATTAAAACCAGTTTCATATTGTTTATGTTACAATTTAATATAATTAATTAAAACAACCTTGTTGTTACTAATGAAACTTTACTTCCTTAATGGTATTCTTCTCTTCTAATGGTTCACGAGTTGTTATTAAAACCATTGTTTCATATTGTTTATGTTACAATTTAATATGTTTAATTAAAACAACCTTGTTGTTATTAATGAAACTTTACTTCCTTAATGGTATTCTCCTCTTCTAATGGTTCACGAATTGTTGTTAAAACCATTGTTTCATATTGTTTATGTTACAATTTAATATCATTAATTAAAACAACCTTGTTGTTATTGAAACTTTACTTCCTTAATGGTATTCTTCTAATGGTTCACGAATTGTTGTTAAAACCATTGTTTCATATTGTTTATGTTACAATTTAATATCATTAATTAAAACAACCTTGTTGTTACTAATGAAACTTTACTTCCTTAATGGTATTCTTCTCTTCTAATGGTTCACGAATTGTTGTTAAAACCATTGTTTCATGTTGTTTATGTTACAATTTAATATCATTAATTAAAACAACCTTGTTGTTACTAATGAAACTTTACTTCCTTAATGGTATTCTTTTCTTCTAATGGTTCACGAGTTGTTTCATATTGTTTATATTACAATTTAATATATTTAATTAAAACAACCTTGTTGTTACTAATGAAACTTTACTTCCTTAATGGTATTCTTTTCTTCTAATGGTTCACGAGTTGTTATTAAAACCATTGTTTCATATTGTTTATGTTACAATTTAATATGATTAATTAAAACAACCTTGTTGTTACTAATGAAACTTTACTTCCTTAATGGTATTCTCCTCTTCTAATGGTTCACGAGTTGTTATTAAAACCATTGTTTCATATTGTTTATGTTACAATTTAATATGATTAATTAAAACAACCTTGTTGTTATTAATGAAACTTTACTTCCTTAATGGTATTCTCCTCTTCTTATGGTTCACGAGTTGTTATTAAAACCATTATTTCATATTGTTTATGTTACAATTTAATATGATTAATTAAAACAACCTTGTTGTTACTAATGAAACTTTACTTCCTTAATGGTATTCTTTTCTTCTAATGGTTCACGAGTTGTTATTAAAACCATTGTTTCATATTGTTTATGTTACAATTTAATATGTTTAATTAAAACAACCTTGTTGTTATTAATGAAACTTTACTTCCTTAATGGTATTCTCCTCTTCTAATGGTTCACGAGTTGTTATTAAAACCATTGTTTCATATTGTTTATGTTACAATTTAATATCATTAATTAAAACAACCTTGTTGTTACTAATGAAACTTTACTTCCTTAATGGTATTCTCCTTTCTTCTAATGGTTCACGAATTGTTGTTAAAACCATTGTTTCATATTATTTATGTTACAATTTAATGTTTAATTAAAACAACCTTGTTGTTACTAATGAAACTTTACTTCCTTAATGGTATTCTCCTCTTCTAATGGTTCACGAGTTGTTATTAAAACCATTGTTTCATATTGTTTATGTTACAATTTAATATGTTTAATTAAAACAACCTTGTTGTTATTAATGAAACTTTACTTCCTTAATGGTATTCTCCTCTTCTTATGGTTCACGAGTTGTTATTAAAACCATTATTTCATATTGTTTATGTTACAATTTAATATATTGTTATAATTAAAACAACCTTGTTGTTATTAATGAAACTTTACTTCCTTAATGGTATTCTCCTCTTCTTATGGTTCACGAGTTGTTATTAAAACCATTATTTCATATTGTTTATGTTACAATTTAATATGATTAATTAAAACAACCTTGTTGTTACTAATGAAACTTTACTTCCTTAATGGTATTCTCCTCTTCTAATGGTTCACGAGTTGTTATTAAAACCATTGTTTCATATTGTTTATGTTACAATTTAATATAATTAATTAAAACAACCTTGTTGTTACTAATGAAACTTTACTTCCTTAATGGTATTCTCCTCTTCTAATGGTTCACGAGTTGTTATTAAAACCATTGTTTCATATTGTTTATGTTACAATTTAATATAATTAATTAAAACAACCTTGTTGTTACTAATGAAACTTTACTTCCTTAATGGTATTCTTTTCTTCTAATGGTTCACGAGTTGTTATTAAAACCATTGTTTCATATTGTTTATGTTACAATTTAATATATTTAATTAAAACAACCTTGTTGTTATTAATGAAACTTTACTTCCTTAATGGTATTCTTCTCTTCTAATGGTTCACGAGTTGTTATTAAAACCATTGTTTCATATTGTTTATGTTACAATTTAATATGTTTAATTAAAACAACCTTGTTGTTATTAATGAAACTTTACTTCCTTAATGGTATTCTCCTCTTCTAATGGTTCACGAATTGTTGTTAAAACCATTGTTTCATATTGTTTATGTTACAATTTAATATCATTAATTAAAACAACCTTGTTGTTACTAATGAAACTTTACTTCCTTAATGGTATTCTTCTCTTCTAATGGTTCACGAATTGTTGTTAAAACCATTGTTTCATGTTGTTTATGTTACAATTTAATATGATTAATTAAAACAACCTTGTTGTTACTAATGAAACTTTACTTCCTTAATGGTATTCTTTTCTTCTAATGGTTCACGAGTTGTTATTGTAACCATTGTTTCATATTGTTTATGTTACAATTTAATATGATTAATTAAAACAACCTTGTTGTTATTAATGAAACTTTACTTCCTTAATGGTATTCTCCTCTTCTAATGGTTCACGAGTTGTTATTAAAACCATTGTTTCATATTGTTTATGTTACAATTTAATATGTTTAATTAAAACAACCTTGTTGTTATTAATGAAACTTTACTTCCTTAATGGTATTCTTCTCTTCTAATGGTTCACGAGTTGTTATTAAAACCATTGTTTCATATTGTTTATGTTACAATTTAATATGATTAATTAAAACAACCTTGTTGTTATTAATGAAACTTTACTTCCTTAATGGTATTCTCCTCTTCTTATGGTTCACGAGTTGTTATTAAAACCATTATTTCATATTGTTTATGTTACAATTTAATATCATTAATTAAAACAACCTTGTTGTTACTAATGAAACTTTACTTCCTTAATGGTATTCTTCTCTTCTAATGGTTCACGAATTGTTATTAAAACCATTGTTTCATATTGTTTATGTTACAATTTAATATCATTAATTAAAACAACCTTGTTGTTACTAATGAAACTTTACTTCCTTAATGGTATTCTCCTCTTCTAATGGTTCACGAGTTGTTATTAAAACCATTATTTCATATTGTTTATGTTACAATTTAATATCATTAATTAAAACAACCTTGTTGTTACTAATGAAACTTTACTTCCTTAATGGTATTCTTTTCTTCTAATGGTTCACGAGTTGTTTCATATTGTTTATGTTACAATTTAATATGATTAATTAAAACAACCTTGTTGTTACTAATGAAACTTTACTTCCTTAATGGTATTCTTTTCTTCTAATGGTTCACGAGTTGTTATTGTAACCATTGTTTCATATTGTTTATGTTACAATTTAATATGATTAATTAAAACAACCTTGTTGTTATTAATGAAACTTTACTTCCTTAATGGTATTCTTCTCTTCTAATGGTTCACGAGTTGTTATTAAAACCATTGTTTCATATTGTTTATGTTACAATTTAATATGATTAATTAAAACAACCTTGTTGTTATTAATGAAACTTTACTTCCTTAATGGTATTCTCCTCTTCTTATGGTTCACGAGTTGTTATTAAAACCATTGTTTCATATTGTTTATGTTACAATTTAATATGATTAATTAAAACAACCTTGTTGTTACTAATGAAACTTTACTTCCTTAATGGTATTCTCCTCTTCTAATGGTTCACGAGTTGTTATTAAAACCATTGTTTCATATTGTTTATGTTACAATTTAATATAATTAATTAAAACAACCTTGTTGTTACTAATGAAACTTTACTTCCTTAATGGTATTCTTTTCTTCTAATGGTTCACGAGTTGTTATTAAAACCATTGTTTCATATTGTTTATGTTACAATTTAATATAATTAATTAAAACAACCTTGCTGTTACTAATGAAACTTTACTTCCTTAATGGTATTCTCCTCTTCTAATGGTTCACGAATTGTTGTTAAAACCATTGTTTCATATTGTTTATGTTACAATTTAATATCATTAATTAAAACAACCTTGTTGTTACTAATGAAACTTTACTTCCTTAATGGTATTCTTTTGTTTCATATTGTTTATGTTACAATTTAATATGATTAATTAAAACAACCTTGTGGTTCAATGGTATTCTCCTCTTCTAATGGTTCACGAGTTGTTATTAAAACCATTGTTTCATATTGTTTATGTTACAATTTAATATTGATTAATTAAAACAACCTTGTTGTTACTAATGAAACTTTACTTCCTTAATGGTATTCTTTTCTTCTAATGGTTCACGAATTGTTATTAAAACCATTGTTTCATATTGTTTATGTTACAATTTAATATGATTAATTAAAACAACCTTGTTGTTACTAATGAAACTTTACTTCCTTAATGGTATTCTTTTCTTCTAATGGTTCACGAGTTGTTATTAAAACCATTGTTTCATATTGTTTATGTTACAATTTAATATGTTTAATTTAAACAACCTTGTTGTTATTAATGAAACTTTACTTCCTTAATGGTATTCTCCTCTTCTTATGGTTCACGAGTTGTTATTAAAACCATTGTTTCATATTGTTTATGTTACAATTTAATATGATTAATTAAAACAACCTTGTTGTTATTAATGAAACTTTACTTCCTTAATGGTATTCTCCTCTTCTAATGGTTCACGAGTTGTTATTAAAACCATTGTTTCATATTGTTTATGTTACAATTTAATATAATTAATTAAAACAACCTTGTTGTTACTAATGAAACTTTACTTCCTTAATGGTATTCTCCTCTTCTAATGGTTCACGAGTTGTTATTAAAACCATTGTTTCATATTGTTTATGTTACAATTTAATATAATTAATTAAAACAACCTTGTTGTTACTAATGAAACTTTACTTCCTTAATGGTATTCTTTTCTTCTAATGGTTCACGAGTTGTTTCATATTGTTTATATTACAATTTAATATATTTAATTAAAACAACCTTGTTGTTATTAATGAAACTTTACTTCCTTAATGGTATTCTTCTCTTCTAATGGTTCACGAGTTGTTATTAAAACCATTGTTTCATATTGTTTATGTTACAATTTAATATGATTAATTAAAACAACCTTGTTGTTACTAATGAAACTTTACTTCCTTAATGGTATTCTCCTCTTCTAATGGTTCACGAGTTGTTATTAAAACCATTGTTTCATATTGTTTATGTTACAATTTAATATCATTAATTAAAACAACCTTGTTGTTACTAATGAAACTTTACTTCCTTAATGGTATTCTTTTCTTCTAATGGTTCACGAGTTGTTATTGTAACCATTGTTTCATATTGTTTATGTTACAATTTAATATGTTGTTACTAATGAAACTTTACTTCCTTAATGATTCTTCTCTTCTAATGGTTCACGATTGTTTCTTTACTTCTTAATGGTATTCTTTTCTTCTAATGGTTCACGAGTTGTTAAAAACCATTGTTTCATATTGTTTATGTTACAATTTAATATGATTAATTAAAACAACCTTGTTGTTATTAATGAAACTTTACTTCCTTAATGGTATTCTTTTCTTCTAATGGTTCACGAGTTGTTATTGTAACCATTGTTTCATATTGTTTATGTTACAATTTAATATGATTAATTAAAACAACCTTGTTGTTACTAATGAAACTTTACTTCCTTAATGGTATTCTTTTCTTCTAATGGTTCACGAGTTGTTATTAAAACCATTGTTTCATATTGTTTATGTTACAATTTAATATGTTTAATTAAAACAACCTTGTTGTTATTAATGAAACTTTACTTCCTTAATGGTATTCTCCTCTTCTTATGGTTCACGAGTTGTTATTAAAACCATTATTTCATATTGTTTATGTTACAATTTAATATGATTAATTAAAACAACCTTGTTGTTATTAATGAAACTTTACTTCCTTAATGGTATTCTCCTCTTCTTATGGTTCACGAGTTGTTATTAAAACCATTGTTTCATATTGTTTATGTTACAATTTAATATAATTAATTAAAACAACCTTGTTGTTACTAATGAAACTTTACTTCCTTAATGGTATTCTTCTTCTTCTAATGGTTCACGAGTTGTTATTAAAACCATTATTTCATATTGTTTATGTTACAATTTAATATGATTAATTAAAACAACCTTGTTGTTACTAATGAAACTTTACTTCCTTAATGGTATTCTTTTCTTCTAATGGTTCACGAGTTGTTATTGTAACCATTGTTTCATATTGTTTATGTTACAATTTAATATGATTAATTAAAACAACCTTGTTGTTATTAATGAAACTTTACTTCCTTAATGGTATTCTCCTCTTCTTATGGTTCACGAGTTGTTATTAAAACCATTATTTCATATTGTTTATGTTACAATTTAATATGATTAATTAAAACAACCTTGTTGTTACTAATGAAACTTTACTTCCTTAATGGTATTCTTTTCTTCTAATGGTTCACGAGTTGTTATTAAAACCATTGTTTCATATTGTTTATGTTACAATTTAATATGTTTAATTTAAACAACCTTGTTGTTATTAATGAAACTTTACTTCCTTAATGGTATTCTTCTCTTCTAATGGTTCACGAGTTGTTATTAAAACCATTGTTTCATATTGCTTATGTTACAATTTAATATTTTAATTAAAACAACCTTGTTGTTATTAATGAAACTTTACTTCCTTAATGGTATTCTCCTCTTCTAATGGTTCACGAATTGTTGTTAAAACCATTGTTTCATATTGTTTATGTTACAATTTAATATCATTAATTAAAACAACCTTGTTGTTACTAATGAAACTTTTCTTCCTTAATGGTATTCTTCTCTTCTAATGGTTCACGAATTGTTGTTAAAACCATTGTTTCATATTGTTTATGTTACAATTTAATATCATTAATTAAAACAACCTTGTTGTTACTAATGAAACTTTACTTCCTTAATGGTATTCTCCTCTTCTAATGGTTCACGAATTGTTGTTAAAACCATTGTTTCATATTGTTTATGTTACAATTTAATATCATTAATTAAAACAACCTTGTTGTTACTAATGAAACTTTACTTCCTTAATGGTATTCTTTCTTCTAATGGTTCACGAATTGTTTCATATTGTTTATGTTAAAACTTGTTTTCTAATGGTTGAATTGTTGTTAAAACCATTGTTTCATATTGTTTATGTTACAATTTAATATGATTAATTAAAACAACCTTGTTGTTACTAATGAAACTTTACTTCCTTAATGGTATTCTTTTCTTCTAATGGTTCACGAGTTGTTATTAAAACCATTGTTTCATATTGTTTATGTTACAATTTAATATGTTTAATTAAAACAACCTTGTTGTTATTAATGAAACTTTACTTCCTTAATGGTATTCTCCTCTTCTAATGGTTCACGAGTTGTTATTAAAACCATTGTTTCATATTGTTTATGTTACAATTTAATATGATTAATTAAAACAACCTTGTTGTTATTAATGAAACTTTACTTCCTTAATGGTATTCTCCTCTTCTAATGGTTCACGAGTTGTTATTAAAACCATTGTTTCATATTGTTTATGTTACATTGTTTCATATTGTTTATGTTACAATTTAATATGATTAATTAAAACAACCTTGTTGTTACTAATGAAACTTTACTTCCTTAATGGTATTCTCCTCTTCTAATGGTTCACGAGTTGTTATTAAAACCAGTTTCATATTGTTTATGTTACAATTTAATATAATTAATTAAAACAACCTTGTTGTTACTAATGAAACTTTACTTCCTTAATGGTATTCTTTTCTTCTAATGGTTCACGAGTTGTTATTGTAACCATTGTTTCATATTGTTTATGTTACAATTTAATATAATTAATTAAAACAACCTTGTTGTTACTTGAAACTTAATGAAACTTTACTTCCTTAATGGTATTCTTTGTCTTCTAATGGTTCACGAGTTGTTATTAAAACCATTATTTCATATTGTTTATGTTACAATTTAATATGATTAATTAAAACAACCTTGTTGTTACTAATGAAACTTTACTTCCTTAATGGTATTCTTTTCTTCTAATGGTTCACGAGTTGTTATTAAAACCATTGTTTCATATTGTTTATGTTACAATTTAATATGATTAATTAAAACAACCTTGTTGTTATTAATGAAACTTTACTTCCTTAATGGTATTCTCCTCTTCTAATGGTTCACGAATTGTTGTTAAAACCATTGTTTCATATTGTTTATGTTACAATTTAATATCATTAATTAAAACAACCTTGTTGTTACTAATGAAACTTTACTTCCTTAATGGTATTCTCCTCTTCTAATGGTTCACGAATTGTTGTTAAAACCATTGTTTCATGTTGTTACTAATGAAACTTTACTTCCTTAATGGTATTCTTTTCTTCTAATGGTTCACGAATTGTTGTTAAAACCATTGTTTCATGTTGTTTATGTTACAATTTAATATGATTAATTAAAACAACCTTGTTGTTACTAATGAAACTTTACTTCCTTAATGGTATTCTTTTCTTCTAATGGTTCACGAGTTGTTATTGTAACCATTGTTTCATATTGTTTATGTTACAATTTAATATGTTTAATTAAAACAACCTTGTTGTTATTAATGAAACTTTACTTCCTTAATGGTATTCTCCTCTTCTTATGGTTCACGAGTTGTTATTAAAACCATTATTTCATATTGTTTATGTTACAATTTAATATGATTAATTAAAACAACCTTGTTGTTATTAATGAAACTTTACTTCCTTAATGGTATTCTCCTCTTCTTATGGTTCACGAGTTGTTATTAAAACCATTGTTTCATATTGTTTATGTTACAATTTAATATGATTAATTAAAACAACCTTGTTGTTATTAATGAAACTTTACTTCCTTAATGGTATTCTCTTCTCTTCTAATGGTTCACGAGTTGTTATTAAAACCATTGTTTCATATTGTTTATGTTACAATTTAATATAATTAATTAAAACAACCTTGTTGTTACTAATGAAACTTTACTTCCTTAATGGTATTCTCCTCTTCTAATGGTTCACGAGTTGTTATTAAAACCATTGTTTCATATTGTTTATGTTACAATTTAATATAATTAATTAAAACAACCTTGTTGTTACAAATGAAACTTTACTTCCTTAATGGTATTCTTTTCTTCTAATGGTTCACGAGTTGTTTCATATTGTTTATGTTACAATTTAATATATTTAATTAAAACAACCTTGTTGTTATTAATGAAACTTTACTTCCTTAATGGTATTCTTCTCTTCTAATGGTTCACGAGTTGTTATTAAAACCATTGTTTCATATTGTTTATGTTACAATTTAATATGTTTAATTAAAACAACCTTGTTGTTATTAATGAAACTTTACTTCCTTAATGGTATTCTCCTCTTCTAATGGTTCACGAATTGTTATTAAAACCATTGTTTCATATTGTTTATGTTACAATTTAATATCATTAATTAAAACAACCTTGTTGTTACTAATGAAACTTTACTTCCTTAATGGTATTCTTTTCTCTTCTAATGGTTCACGAATTGTTGTTAAAACCATTGTTTCATATTGTTTATGTTACAATTTAATATGATTAATTAAAACAACCTTGTTGTTACTAATGAAACTTTACTTCCTTAATGGTATTCTTTTCTTCTAATGGTTCACGAGTTGTTATTGTAACCATTGTTTCATATTGTTTATGTTACAACTTAATATGATTAATTAAAACAACCTTGTTGTTATTAATGAAACTTTACTTCCTTAATGGTATTCTCCTCTTCTTATGGTTCACGAGTTGTTATTAAAACCATTGTTTCATATTGTTTATGTTACAATTTAATATGAATTAATTAAAACAACCTTGTTGTTACTAATGAAACTTTACTTCCTTAATGGTATTCTTTTCTTCTAATGGTTCACGAGTTGTTATTAAAACCATTGTTTCATATTGTTTATGTTACAATTTAATATGATTAATTAAAACAACCTTGTTGTTATTAATGAAACTTTACTTCCTTAATGGTATTCTTTTCTTCTAATGGTTCACGAGTTGTTATTGTAACCATTGTTTCATATTGTTTATGTTACAATTTAATATGATTAATTAAAACAACCTTGTTGTTATTAATGAAACTTTACTTCCTTAATGGTATTCTCCTCTTCTTATGGTTCACGAGTTGTTATTAAAACCATTATTTCATATTGTTTATGTTACAATTTAATATCATTAATTAAAACAACCTTGTTGTTACTAATGAAACTTTACTTCCTTAATGGTATTCTCCTCTTCTAATGGTTCACGAGTTGTTATTAAAACCATTGTTTCATATTGTTTATGTTACAATTTAATATAATTAATTAAAACAACCTTGTTGTTACTAATGAAACTTTACTTCCTTAATGGTATTCTTTCTTCTAATGGTTCACGATTGGTATTCTTTAATATATTTAATTAAAACAACCTTTTACTTCTTCTAATGGTTCACGAGTTGTTATTAAAACCATTGTTTCATATTGTTTATGTTACAATTTAATATATTTAATTAAAACAACCTTGTTGTTATTAATGAAACTTTACTTCCTTAATGGTATTCTTCTCTTCTAATGGTTCACGAGTTGTTATTAAAACCATTGTTTCATATTGTTTATGTTACAATTTAATATGTTTAATTAAAACAACCTTGTTGTTATTAATGAAACTTTACTTCCTTAATGGTATTCTCCTCTTCTAATGGTTCACGAGTTGTTATTAAAACCATTGTTTCATATTGTTTATGTTACAATTTAATATCATTAATTAAAACAACCTTGTTGTTACTAATGAAACTTTACTTCCTTAATGGTATTCTCCTCTTCTAATGGTTCACGAGTTGTTATTAAAACCATTGTTTCATATTGTTTATGTTACAATTTAATATCATTAATTAAAACAACCTTGTTGTTACTAATGAAACTTTACTTCCTTAATGGTATTCTTCTCTCTTCTAATGGTTCACGAATTGTTGTTAAAACCATTGTTTCATATTGTTTATGTTACAATTTAATATCATTAATTAAAACAACCTTGTTGTTACTAATGAAACTTTACTTCCTTAATGGTATTCTCCTCTTCTAATGGTTCACGAATTGTTGTTAAAACCATTGTTTCATGTTGTTACTAATGAAACTTTACTTCCTTAATGGTATTCTTTTCTTCTAATGGTTCACGAATTGTTGTTAAAACCATTGTTTCATGTTGTTTATGTTACAATTTAATATGATTAATTAAAACAACCTTGTTGTTACTAATGAAACTTTACTTCCTTAATGGTATTCTTTTCTTCTAATGGTTCACGAGTTGTTATTAAAACCATTGTTTCATATTGTTTATGTTACAATTTAATATGTTTAATTAAAACAACCTTGTTGTTATTAATGAAACTTTACTTCCTTAATGGTATTCTCCTCTTCTTATGGTTCACGAGTTGTTATTAAAACCATTGTTTCATATTGTTTATGTTACAATTTAATATGATTAATTAAAACAACCTTGTTGTTATTAATGAAACTTTACTTCCTTAATGGTATTCTCCTCTTCTAATGGTTCACGAGTTGTTATTAAAACCATTGTTTCATATTGTTTATGTTACAATTTAATATAATTAATTAAAACAACCTTGTTGTTACTAATGAAACTTTACTTCCTTAATGGTATTCTCCTCTTCTAATGGTTCACGAGTTGTTATTAAAACCATTGTTTCATATTGTTTATGTTACAATTTAATATAATTAATTAAAACAACCTTGTTGTTACTAATGAAACTTTACTTCCTTAATGGTATTCTTTTCTTCTAATGGTTCACGAGTTGTTATTAAAACCATTGTTTCATATTGTTTATGTTACAATTTAATATTTTAATTAAAACAACCTTGTTGTTATTAATGAAACTTTACTTCCTTAATGGTATTCTTCTCTTCTAATGGTTCACGAGTTGTTATTAAAACCATTGTTTCATATTGTTTATGTTACAATTTAATATGATTAATTAAAACAACCTTGTTGTTATTAATGAAACTTTACTTCCTTAATGGTATTCTCCTCTTCTTATGGTTCACGAGTTGTTATTAAAACCATTATTTCATATTGTTTATGTTACAATTTAATATGATTAATTAAAACAACCTTGTTGTTACTAATGAAACTTTACTTCCTTAATGGTATTCTTTTCTTCTAATGGTTCACGATTGTTATTAAAACCATTGTTTCATATTGTTTATGTTACAATTTAATATGAAAACAACCTTGTTGTTATAATAATGAAACTTTTACCATTGTTTCATATTGTTTATGTTACAATTTAATGGTTGTTATTAATGAAACTTTACTCCTCTTCTAATGGTTCACGAGTTGTTATTAAAACCATTGTTTCATATTGCTTATGTTACAATTTAATATTTTAATTAAAACAACCTTGTTGTTATTAATGAAACTTTACTTCCTTAATGGTATTCTTTTCTTCTAATGGTTCACGAATTGTTGTTAAAACCATTGTTTCATATTGTTTATGTTACAATTTAATATGATTAATTAAAACAACCTTGTTGTTACTAATGAAACTTTACTTCCTTAATGGTATTCTTTTCTTCTAATGGTTCACGAGTTGTTATTGTAACCATTGTTTCATATTGTTTATGTTACAATTTAATATGATTAATTAAAACAACCTTGTTGTTATTAATGAAACTTTACTTCCTTAATGGTATTCTCCTCTTCTTATGGTTCACGAGTTGTTATTAAAACCATTATTTCATATTGTTTATGTTACAATTTAATATGATTAATTAAAACAACCTTGTTGTTATTAATGAAACTTTACTTCCTTAATGGTATTCTCCTCTTCTAATGGTTCACGAGTTGTTATTAAAACCATTGTTTCATATTGCTTATGTTACAATTTAATATTTTAATTAAAACAACCTTGTTGTTACTAATGAAACTTTACTTCCTTAATGGTATTCTTCTCTTCTAATGGTTCACGAATTGTTGTTAAAACCATTGTTTCATGTTGTTTATGTTACAATTTAATATGATTAATTAAAACAACCTTGTTGTTACTAATGAAACTTTACTTCCTTAATGGTATTCTTTTCTTCTAATGGTTCACGAGTTGTTATTGTAACCATTGTTTCATATTGTTTATGTTACAATTTAATATGATTAATTAAAACAACCTTGTTGTTATTAATGAAACTTTACTTCCTTAATGGTATTCTCCTTTCTAATGGTTCACGAGTTGTTATTAAAACCATTGTTTCATATTGTTTATGTTACAATTTAATATGATTAATTAAAACAACCTTGTTGTTACTTCCTTAATGGTATTCTTTTCTTCTAATGGTTCACGAGTTGTTATTAAAACCATTGTTTCATATTGTTTATGTTACAATTTAATATGATTAATTAAAACAACCTTGTTGTTACTTAATGAAACTTTACTTCCTTAATGGTATTCTTCCTTAATGGTATTCTTCTAATGGTTCACGAGTTGTTATTAAAACCATTGTTTCATATTGTTTATGTTACAATTTAATATGTTTAATTTAAACAACCTTGTTGTTATTAATGAAACTTTACTTCCTTAATGGTATTCTTCTCTTCTAATGGTTCACGAGTTGTTATTAAAACCATTGTTTCATATTGCTTATGTTACAATTTAATATTTTAATTAAAACAACCTTGTTGTTATTAATGAAACTTTACTTCCTTAATGGTATTCTCCTCTTCTAATGGTTCACGAATTGTTATTAAAACCATTATTTCATATTGTTTATGTTACAATTTAATATAATTAATTAAAACAACCTTGTTGTTACTTTTGTTAAAACCATTGTTTCCAATTTAATATCAAATTAAAACAACCTTGTTGTTACTAATGAAACTTTACTTCCTTAATGGTATTCTCCTATTCTAATGGTTCACGAATTGTTGTTAAAACCATTGTTTCATATTGTTTATGTTACAATTTAATATCATTAATTAAAACAACCTTGTTGTTACTAATGAAACTTTACTTCCTTAATGGTATTCTCCTCTTCTAATGGTTCACGAATTGTTGTTAAAACCATTGTTTCATATTGTTTATGTTACAATTTAATATCATTAATTAAAACAACCTTGTTGTTACTAATGAAACTTTACTTCCTTAATGGTATTCTTTTCTTCTAATGGTTCACGAATTGTTGTTAAAACCATTGTTTCATGTTGTTTATGTTACAATTTAATATGATTAATTAAAACAACCTTGTTGTTACTAATGAAACTTTACTTCCTTAATGGTATTCTTTTCTTCTAATGGTTCACGAGTTGTTATTGTAACCATTGTTTCATATTGTTTATGTTACAATTTAATATGATTAATTAAAACAACCTTGTTGTTATTAATGAAACTTTACTTCCTTAATGGTATTCTTTTCTTCTAATGGTTCACGAGTTGTTATTAAAACCATTGTTTCATATTGTTTATGTTACAATTTAATATGATTAATTAAAACAACCTTGTTGTTATTAATGAAACTTTACTTCCTTAATGGTATTCTCCTCTTCTTATGGTTCACGAGTTGTTATTAAAACCATTGTTTCATATTGTTTATGTTACAATTTAATATGATTAATTAAAACAACCTTGTTGTTACTAATGAAACTTTACTTCCTTAATGGTATTCTCCTCTTCTAATGGTTCACGAGTTGTTATTAAAACCATTGTTTCATATTGTTTATGTTACAATTTAATATAATTAATTAAAACAACCTTGTTGTTACTAATGAAACTTTACTTCCTTAATGGTATTCTTTTCTTCTAATGGTTCACGAGTTGTTTCATATTGTTTATGTTACAATTTAATATAATTAATTAAAACAACCTTGTTGTTACTAATGAAACTTTACTTCCTTAATGGTATTCTTTTCTTCTAATGGTTCACGAGTTGTTATTAAAACCATTGTTTCATATTGTTTATGTTACAATTTAATATGATTAATTAAAACAACCTTGTTGTTATTAATGAAACTTTACTTCCTTAATGGTATTCTTCTCTTCTAATGGTTCACGAGTTGTTATTAAAACCATTGTTTCATATTGTTTATGTTACAATTTAATATGTTTAATTAAAACAACCTTGTTGTTATTAATGAAACTTTACTTCCTTAATGGTATTCTCCTCTTCTAATGGTTCACGAATTGTTGTTAAAACCATTGTTTCATGTTGTTTATGTTACAATTTAATATCATTAATTAAAACAACCTTGTTGTTACTAATGAAACTTTACTTCCTTAATGGTATTCTCCTTTCTAATGGTTCACGAATTGTTGTTAAAACCATTGTTTCATATTCTTTATGTTACAATTTAATATCATTAATTAAAACAACCTTGTTGTTACTAATGAAACTTTACTTCCTTAATGGTATTCTTTTCTTCTAATGGTTCACGAATTGTTGTTAAAACCATTGTTTCATATTGTTTATGTTACAATTTAATATGATTAATTAAAACAACCTTGTTGTTACTAATGAAACTTTACTTCCTTAATGGTATTCTTTTCTTCTAATGGTTCACGAGTTGTTATTAAAACCATTGTTTCATATTGTTTATGTTACAATTTAATATGTTTAATTTAAACAACCTTGTTGTTATTAATGAAACTTTACTTCCTTAATGGTATTCTCCTCTTCTTATGGTTCACGAGTTGTTATTAAAACCATTATTTCATATTGTTTATGTTACAATTTAATATGATTAATTAAAACAACCTTGTTGTTATTAATGAAACTTTACTTCCTTAATGGTATTCTCCTCTTCTTATGGTTCACGAGTTGTTATTAAAACCATTGTTTCATATTGTTTATGTTACAATTTAATATGATTAATTAAAACAACCTTGTTGTTATTAATGAAACTTTACTTCCTTAATGGTATTCTCCTCTTCTAATGGTTCACGAGTTGTTATTAAAACCATTGTTTCATATTGTTTATGTTACAATTTAATATTTAATTAAAACAACCTTGTTGTTACTTTACTGAAACTTTACTTCCTTAATGGTATTCTCCTCTTCTAATGGTTCACGAGTTGTTATTAAAACCATTGTTTCATATTGTTTATGTTACAATTTAATATAATTAATTAAAACAACCTTGTTGTTACTAATGAAACTTTACTTCCTTAATGGTATTCTTTTCTTCTAATGGTTCACGAGTTGTTATTGTAACCATTGTTTCATATTGTTTATGTTACAATTTAATATATTTAATTAAAACAACCTTGTTGTTATTAATGAAACTTTTCTTCCTTAATGGTATTCTTCTCTTCTAATGGTTCACGAGTTGTTATTAAAACCATTGTTTCATATTGTTTATGTTACAATTTAATATGATTAATTAAAACAACCTTGTTGTTATTAATGAAACTTTACTTCCTTAATGGTATTCTCCTCTTCTAATGGTTCACGAGTTGTTGTTAAAACCATTGTTTCATATTGTTTATGTTACAATTTAATATCATTAATTAAAACAACCTTGTTGTTACTAATGAAACTTTACTTCCTTAATGGTATTCTTTTCTTCTAATGGTTCACGAGTTGTTATTAAAACCATTGTTTCATATTGTTTATGTTACAATTTAATATGATTAATTAAAACAACCTTGTTGTTACTAATGAAACTTTACTTCCTTAATGGTATTCTCCTCTTCTTATGGTTCACGAGTTGTTATTAAAACCATTATTTCATATTGTTTATGTTACAATTTAATATGATTAATTAAAACAACCTTGTTGTTATTAATGAAACTTTACTTCCTTAATGGTATTCTCCTCTTCTAATGGTTCACGAGTTGTTATTAAAACCATTGTTTCATATTGTTTATGTTACAATTTAATATAATTAATTAAAACAACCTTGTTGTTACTAATGAAACTTTACTTCCTTAATGGTATTCTTTTCTTCTAATGGTTCACGAGTTGTTATTAAAACCATTGTTTCATATTGTTTATGTTACAATTTAATATATTTAATTAAAACAACCTTGTTGTTATTAATGAAACTTTTCTTCCTTGATGGTATTCTTCTCTTCTAATGGTTCACGAGTTGTTATTAAAACCATTGTTTCATATTGTTTATGTTACAATTTAATATGTTTAATTAAAACAACCTTGTTGTTATTAATGAAACTTTACTTCCTTAATGGTATTCTCCTCTTCTAATGGTTCACGAATTGTTGTTAAAACCATTGTTTCATATTGTTTATGTTACAATTTAATATCATTAATTAAAACAACCTTGTTGTTACTAATGAAACTTTACTTCCTTAATGGTATTCTTCTCTTCTAATGGTTCACGAATTGTTGTTAAAACCATTGTTTCATGTTGTTTATGTTACAATTTAATATGATTAATTAAAACAACCTTGTTGTTACTAATGAAACTTTACTTCCTTAATGGTATTCTTTTCTTCTAATGGTTCACGAGTTGTTATTGTAACCATTGTTTCATATTGTTTATGTTACAATTTAATATGATTAATTAAAACAACCTTGTTGTTATTAATGAAACTTTACTTCCTTAATGGTATTCTCCTCTCTCTAATGGTTCACGAGTTGTTATTAAAACCATTATTTCATATTGTTTATGTTACAATTTAATATGATTAATTAAAACAACCTTGTTGTTACTAATGAAACTTTACTTCCTTAATGGTATTCTTTTCTTCTAATGGTTCACGAGTTGTTATTAAAACCATTGTTTCATATTGTTTATGTTACAATTTAATATGTTTAATTTAAACAACCTTGTTGTTATTAATGAAACTTTACTTCCTTAATGGTATTCTTCTCTTCTAATGGTTCACGAGTTGTTATTAAAACCATTGTTTCATATTGTTTATGTTACAATTTAATATTGTTTCATATTGTTTATTAATTAATTAAAACAACCTTGTTGTTATTAATGAAACTTTACTTCCTTAATGGTATTCTCCTCTTCTTATGGTTCACGAGTTGTTATTAAAACCATTATTTCATATTGTTTATGTTACAATTTAATATGATTAATTAAAACAACCTTGTTGTTACTAATGAAACTTTACTTCCTTAATGGTATTCTTTCTTCTAATGGTTCACGAGTTGTTATTGTAACCATTGTTTCATATTGTTTATGTTACAATTTAATATAATTAATTAAAACAACCTTGTTGTTATTAATGAAACTTTACTTCCTTAATGGTATTCTCCTCTTCTTATGGTTCACGAGTTGTTATTAAAACCATTGTTTCATATTGTTTATGTTACAATTTAATATAATTAATTAAAACAACCTTGTTGTTACTAATGAAACTTTACTTCCTTAATGGTATTCTTTTCTTCTAATGGTTCACGAGTTGTTATTAAAACCATTGTTTCATATTGTTTATGTTACAATTTAATATATTTAATTAAAACAACCTTGTTGTTATTAATGAAACTTTACTTCCTTAATGGTATTCTCCTCTTCTAATGGTTCACGAGTTGTTATTAAAACCATTGTTTCATATTGTTTATGTTACAATTTAATATGATTAATTAAAACAACCTTGTTGTTATTAATGAAACTTTACTTCCTTAATGGTATTCTCCTCTTCTAATGGTTCACGAATTGTTATTAAAACCATTGTTTCATATTGTTTATGTTACAATTTAATATCATTAATTAAAACAACCTTGTTGTTACTAATGAAACTTTACTTCCTTAATGGTATTCTTTTCTTCTAATGGTTCACGAATTGTTGTTAAAACCATTGTTTCATGTTGTTTATGTTACAATTTAATATCATTAATTAAAACAACCTTGTTGTTACTAATGAAACTTTACTTCCTTAATGGTATTCTTTTCTTCTAATGGTTCACGAGTTGTTATTAAAACCATTGTTTCATATTGTTTATGTTACAATTTAATATGATTAATTAAAACAACCTTGTTGTTATTAATGAAACTTTACTTCCTTAATGGTATTCTCCTCTTCTTATGGTTCACGAGTTGTTATTAAAACCATTATTTCATATTGTTTATGTTACAATTTAATATGATTAATTAAAACAACCTTGTTGTTACTAATGAAACTTTACTTCCTTAATGGTATTCTCCTCTTCTAATGGTTCACGAGTTGTTATTAAAACCATTGTTTCATATTGTTTATGTTACAATTTAATATGATTAATTAAAACAACCTTGTTGTTATTAATGAAACTTTACTTCCTTAATGGTATTCTCCTCTTCTTATGGTTCACGAGTTGTTATTAAAACCATTGTTTCATATTGTTTATGTTACAATTTAATATGATTAATTAAAACAACCTTGTTGTTATTAATGAAACTTTACTTCCTTAATGGTATTCTCCTCTTCTTATGGTTCACGAGTTGTTATTAAAACCATTATTTCATATTGTTTATGTTACAATTTAATATGATTAATTAAAACAACCTTGTTGTTACTAATGAAACTTTACTTCCTTAATGGTATTCTTTCTTCTAATGGTTCACGAGTTGTTATTGTAACCATTGTTTCATATTGTTTATGTTACAATTTAATATGTTTAATTTAAACAACCTTGTTGTTATTAATGAAACTTTACTTCCTTAATGGTATTCTTCTCTTCTAATGGTTCACGAGTTGTTATTAAAACCATTGTTTCATATTGCTTATGTTACAATTTAATATTTTAATTAAAACAACCTTGTTGTTATTAATGAAACTTTACTTCCTTAATGGTATTCTTTTCTTCTAATGGTTCACGAGTTGTTATTGTAACCATTGTTTCATATTGTTTATGTTACAATTTAATATGTTTAATTTAAACAACCTTGTTGTTATTAATGAAACTTTACTTCCTTAATGGTATTCTTCTCTTCTAATGGTTCACGAGTTGTTATTAAAACCATTGTTTCATATTGTTTATGTTACAATTTAATATCATTAATTAAAACAACCTTGTTGTTACTAATGAAACTTTACTTCCTTAATGGTATTCTTCTCTTCTAATGGTTCACGAATTGTTATTAAAACCATTGTTTCATATTGTTTATGTTACAATTTAATATCATTAATTAAAACAACCTTGTTGTTACTAATGAAACTTTACTTCCTTAATGGTATTCTTTTCTTCTAATGGTTCACGAATTGTTGTTAAAACCATTGTTTCATGTTGTTTATGTTACAATTTAATATGATTAATTAAAACAACCTTGTTGTTACTAATGAAACTTTACTTCCTTAATGGTATTCTTTTCTTCTAATGGTTCACGAGTTGTTATTAAAACCATTGTTTCATATTGTTTATGTTACAATTTAATATGATTAATTAAAACAACCTTGTTGTTATTAATGAAACTTTACTTCCTTAATGGTATTCTCCTCTTCTTATGGTTCACGAGTTGTTATTAAAACCATTATTTCATATTGTTTATGTTACAATTTAATATGATTAATTAAAACAACCTTGTTGTTACTAATGAAACTTTACTTCCTTAATGGTATTCTTTTCTTCTAATGGTTCACGAGTTGTTATTGTAACCATTGTTTCATATTGTTTATGTTACAATTTAATATGATTAATTAAAACAACCTTGTTGTTATTAATGAAACTTTACTTCCTTAATGGTATTCTTTTCTTCTAATGGTTCACGAGTTGTTATTAAAACCATTGTTTCATATTGTTTATGTTACAATTTAATATGATTAATTAAAACAACCTTGTTGTTATTAATGAAACTTTACTTCCTTAATGGTATTCTCTCTTCTAATGGTTCACGAATTGTTATTAAAACCATTGTTTCATATTGTTTATGTTACAATTTAATATCATTAATTAAAACAACCTTGTTGTTACTAATGAAACTTTACTTCCTTAATGGTATTCTTTTCTTCTAATGGTTCACGAGTTGTTATTGTAACCATTGTTTCATATTGTTTATGTTACAATTTAATATGATTAATTAAAACAACCTTGTTGTTATTAATGAAACTTTACTTCCTTAATGGTATTCTCCTCTTCTTATGGTTCACGAGTTGTTATTAAAACCATTGTTTCATATTGTTTATGTTACAATTTAATATGATTAATTAAAACAACCTTGTTGTTATTAATGAAACTTTACTTCCTTAATGGTATTCTCCTCTTCTTATGGTTCACGAGTTGTTATTAAAACCATTATTTCATATTGTTTATGTTACAATTTAATATGATTAATTAAAACAACCTTGTTGTTACTAATGAAACTTTACTTCCTTAATGGTATTCTCCTCTTCTAATGGTTCACGAGTTGTTATTAAAACCATTGTTTCATATTGTTTATGTTACAATTTAATATGATTAATTAAAACAACCTTGTTGTTATTAATGAAACTTTACTTCCTTAATGGTATTCTCCTCTTCTTATGGTTCACGAGTTGTTATTAAAACCATTATTTCATATTGTTTATGTTACAATTTAATATAATTAATTAAAACAACCTTGTTGTTACTAATGAAACTTTACTTCCTTAATGGTATTCTTTTCTTCTAATGGTTCACGAGTTGTTATTGTAACCATTGTTTCATATTGTTTATGTTACAATTTAATATGTTTAATTTAAACAACCTTGTTGTTATTAATGAAACTTTACTTCCTTAATGGTATTCTTCTCTTCTAATGGTTCACGAGTTGTTATTAAAACCATTGTTTCATATTGTTTATGTTACAATTTAATATGATTAATTAAAACAACCTTGTTGTTATTAATGAAACTTTACTTCCTTAATGGTATTCTCCTCTTCTAATGGTTCACGAATTGTTATTAAAACCATTGTTTCATATTGTTTATGTTACAATTTAATATCATTAATTAAAACAACCTTGTTGTTACTAATGAAACTTTACTTCCTTAATGGTATTCTTCTCTTCTAATGGTTCACGAATTGTTCAAAACCATTGTTTCATATTGTTTATGTTACAATTTAATATTGTAATTAAAACAACCTTGTTGTTACTAATGAAACTTTACTTCCTTAATGGTATTCTTTTCTTCTAATGGTTCACGATTGTTAAAAACCATTGTTTCATATTGTTTATGTTACAATTTAATATGATTAATTAAAACTTGTTGTTACTAATGAAACTTTAATGGTATTCTTTTCTTCTAATGGTTCACGAGTTGTTATTAAAACCATTATTTCATATTGTTTATGTTACAATTTAATATGATTAATTAAAACAACCTTGTTGTTACTAATGAAACTTTACTTCCTTAATGGTATTCTTTTCTTCTAATGGTTCACGAGTTGTTATTGTAACCATTGTTTCATATTGTTTATGTTACAATTTAATATGATTAATTAAAACAACCTTGTTGTTATTAATGAAACTTTACTTCCTTAATGGTATTCTCCTCTTCTAATGGTTCACGAGTTGTTATTAAAACCATTGTTTCATATTGTTTATGTTACAATTTAATATTCACGATTAATTAAAACAACCTTGTTGTTATTAATGAAACTTTACTTCCTTAATGGTATTCTCCTCTTCTTATGGTTCACGAGTTGTTATTAAAACCATTATTTCATATTGTTTATGTTACAATTTAATATGATTAATTAAAACAACCTTGTTGTTACTAATGAAACTTTACTTCCTTAATGGTATTCTTTTCTTCTAATGGTTCACGAGTTGTTATTAAAACCATTGTTTCATATTGTTTATGTTACAATTTAATATGATTAATTAAAACAACCTTGTTGTTATTAATGAAACTTTACTTCCTTAATGGTATTCTCCTCTCTTCTAATGGTTCACGAGTTGTTATTAAAACCATTGTTTCATATTGTTTATGTTACAATTTAATATGATTAATTAAAACAACCTTGTTGTTATTAATGAAACTTTACTTCCTTAATGGTATTCTTTTCTTCTAATGGTTCACGAGTTGTTATTAAAACCATTGTTTCATATTGTTTATGTTACAATTTAATATGATTAATTAAAACAACCTTGTTGTTACTAATGAAACTTTACTTCCTTAATGGTATTCTTTTCTTCTAATGGTTCACGAGTTGTTATTAAAACCATTGTTTCATATTGTTTATGTTACAATTTAATATGATTAATTAAAACAACCTTGTTGTTACTAATGAAACTTTACTTCCTTAATGGTATTCTCCTCTTCTAATGGTTCACGAGTTGTTATTAAAACCATTGTTTCATATTGTTTATGTTACAATTTAATATGATTAATTAAAACAACCTTGTTGTTACTAATGAAACTTTACTTCCTTAATGGTATTCTCCTCTTCTAATGGTTCACGAGTTGTTATTAAAACCATTGTTTCATATTGTTTATGTTACAATTTAATATAATTAATTAAAACAACCTTGTTGTTACTAATGAAACTTTACTTCCTTAATGGTATTCTTTTCTTCTAATGGTTCACGAGTTGTTATTAAAACCATTGTTTCATATTGTTTATGTTACAATTTAATATATTTAATTAAAACAACCTTGTTGTTATTAATGAAACTTTTCTTCCTTGATGGTATTCTTCTCTTCTAATGGTTCACGAGTTGTTATTAAAACCATTGTTTCATATTGTTTATGTTACAATTTAATATGTTTAATTAAAACAACCTTGTTGTTATTAATGAAACTTTACTTCCTTAATGGTATTCTCCTCTTCTAATGGTTCACGAATTGTTGTTAAAACCATTGTTTCATATTGTTTATGTTACAATTTAATATCATTAATTAAAACAACCTTGTTGTTACTAATGAAACTTTACTTCCTTAATGGTATTCTCCTCTTCTAATGGTTCACGAATTGTTGTTAAAACCATTGTTTCATGTTGTTACTAATGAAACTTTACTTCCTTAATGGTATTCTTTTCTTCTAATGGTTCACGAGTTGTTATTGTAACCATTGTTTCATATTGTTTATGTTACAATTTAATATGATTAATTAAAACAACCTTGTTGTTATTAATGAAACTTTACTTCCTTAATGGTATTCTCCTCTTCTTATGGTTCACGAGTTGTTATTAAAACCATTATTTCATATTGTTTATGTTACAATTTAATATGATTAATTAAAACAACCTTGTTGTTATTAATGAAACTTTACTTCCTTAATGGTATTCTTTTCTTCTAATGGTTCACGAGTTGTTATTAAAACCATTGTTTCATATTGTTTATGTTACAATTTAATATGTTTATTAATTAAAACAACCTTGTTGTTATTAATGAAACTTTACTTCCTTAATGGTATTCTTCTCTTCTAATGGTTCACGAGTTGTTATTAAAACCATTGTTTCATATTGCTTATGTTACAATTTAATATTTTAATTAAAACAACCTTGTTGTTATTAATGAAACTTTACTTCCTTAATGGTATTCTTTTCTTCTAATGGTTCACGAGTTGTTATTAAAACCATTGTTTCATATTGTTTATGTTACAATTTAATATTTTAATTAAAACAACCTTGTTGTTACAAATGAAACTTTACTTCCTTAATGGTATTCTTTTCTTCTAATGGTTCACGAGTTGTTATTAAAACCATTGTTTCATATTGTTTATGTTACAATTTAATATATTGTTTATTTAATTAAAACAACCTTGTTGTTATTAATGAAACTTTACTTCCTTAATGGTATTCTCCTCTTCTAATGGTTCACGAATTGTTATTAAAACCATTGTTTCATATTGTTTATGTTACAATTTAATATCATTAATTAAAACAACCTTGTTGTTACTAATGAAACTTTACTTCCTTAATGGTATTCTTTCTTCTAATGGTTCACGAATTGTTGTTAAAACCATTGTTTCATGTTGTTTATGTTACAATTTAATATCATTAATTAAAACAACCTTGTTGTTACTAATGAAACTTTACTTCCTTAATGGTATTCTTTTCTTCTAATGGTTCACGAGTTGTTATTAAAACCATTGTTTCATATTGTTTATGTTACAATTTAATATGATTAATTAAAACAACCTTGTTGTTACTAATGAAACTTTACTTCCTTAATGGTATTCTTTTCTTCTAATGGTTCACGAGTTGTTATTAAAACCATTGTTTCATATTGTTTATGTTACAATTTAATATACAATTTAATTAAAACAACCTTGTTGTTATTAATGAAACTTTACTTCCTTAATGGTATTCTTTTCTTCTAATGGTTCACGAGTTGTTATTGTAACCATTGTTTCATATTGTTTATGTTACAATTTAATATGATTAATTAAAACAACCTTGTTGTTATTAATGAAACTTTACTTCCTTAATGGTATTCTTCTCTTCTAATGGTTCACGAGTTGTTATTAAAACCATTGTTTCATATTGTTTATGTTACAATTTAATATGATTAATTAAAACAACCTTGTTGTTATTAATGAAACTTTACTTCCTTAATGGTATTCTCCTCTTCTAATGGTTCACGAATTGTTATTAAAACCATTGTTTCATATTGTTTATGTTACAATTTAATATCATTAATTAAAACAACCTTGTTGTTACTAATGAAACTTTACTTCCTTAATGGTATTCTTCTCTTCTAATGGTTCACGAATTGTTGTTAAAACCATTGTTTCATGTTGTTTATGTTACAATTTAATATGATTAATTAAAACAACCTTGTTGTTACTAATGAAACTTTACTTCCTTAATGGTATTCTTTTCTTCTAATGGTTCACGAGTTGTTATTAAAACCATTGTTTCATATTGTTTATGTTACAATTTAATATGAATTAATTAAAACAACCTTGTTGTTATTAATGAAACTTTACTTCCTTAATGGTATTCTCCTCTTCTTATGGTTCACGAGTTGTTATTAAAACCATTATTTCATATTGTTTATGTTACAATTTAATATGATTAATTAAAACAACCTTGTTGTTACTAATGAAACTTTACTTCCTTAATGGTATTCTTTCTTCTAATGGTTCACGAGTTGTTAAAAACCATTGTTTCATATTGTTTATGTTACAATTTAATTGTTGTTAAAACCATTGTTTACTTCCTTAATGGTATTCTTCTTCTAATGGTTCACGAATTAAAACCATTGTTTCATATTGTTTATGTTACAATTTAATATGATTAATTAAAACAACCTTGTTGTTACTAATGAAACTTTACTTCCTTAATGGTATTCTTTTCTTCTAATGGTTCACGAGTTGTTATTGTAACCATTGTTTCATATTGTTTATGTTACAATTTAATATGATTAATTAAAACAACCTTGTTGTTACTAATGAAACTTTACTTCCTTAATGGTATTCTTTTCTTCTAATGGTTCACGAGTTGTTATTGTAACCATTGTTTCATATTGTTTATGTTACAATTTAATATGATTAATTAAAACAACCTTGTTGTTATTAATGAAACTTTACTTCCTTAATGGTATTCTCCTCTTCTAATGGTTCACGAGTTGTTATTAAAACCATTGTTTCATATTGTTTATGTTACAATTTAATATATTGTTTATTAATTAAAACAACCTTGTTGTTACTAATGAAACTTTACTTCCTTAATGGTATTCTTTTCTTCTAATGGTTCACGAGTTGTTATTATAACCATTGTTTCATATTGTTTATGTTACAATTTAATATGATTAATTAAAACAACCTTGTTGTTATTAATGAAACTTTACTTCCTTAATGGTATTCTCCTCTTCTTATGGTTCACGAGTTGTTATTAAAACCATTGTTTCATATTGTTTATGTTACAATTTAATATCATTAATTAAAACAACCTTGTTGTTACTAATGAAACTTTACTTCCTTAATGGTATTCTCCTCTTCTAATGGTTCACGAATTGTTGTTAAAACCATTGTTTCATATTGTTTATGTTACAATTTAATATCATTAATTAAAACAACCTTGTTGTTACTAATGAAACTTTACTTCCTTAATGGTATTCTCCTTCTAATGGTTCACGAGTTGTTATTAAAACCATTGTTTCATATTGTTTATGTTACAATTTAATATGATTAATTAAAACAACCTTGTTGTTACTAATGAAACTTTACTTCCTTAATGGTATTCTTCTCTTCTTTACTTCCTTAATGGTTCACGACGAGTTGTTATTAAAACCATTGTTTCATATTGTTTATGTTACAATTTAATATGATTAATTAAAACAACCTTGTTGTTATTAATGAAACTTTACTTCCTTAATGGTATTCTCCTCTTCTTATGGTTCACGAGTTGTTATTAAAACCATTATTTCATATTGTTTATGTTACAATTTAATATGATTAATTAAAACAACCTTGTTGTTACTAATGAAACTTTACTTCCTTAATGGTATTCTTTTCTTCTAATGGTTCACGAGTTGTTATTAAAACCATTGTTTCATATTGTTTATGTTACAATTTAATATGATTAATTAAAACAACCTTGTTGTTACTAATGAAACTTTACTTCCTTAATGGTATTCTTTTCTTCTAATGGTTCACGAGTTGTTATTAAAACCATTGTTTCATATTGTTTATGTTACAATTTAATATGATTAATTAAAACAACCTTGTTGTTACTAATGAAACTTTACTTCCTTAATGGTATTCTCCTCTTCTAATGGTTCACGAGTTGTTATTAAAACCATTGTTTCATATTGTTTATGTTACAATTTAATATGATTAATTAAAACAACCTTGTTGTTACTAATGAAACTTTACTTCCTTAATGGTATTCTCCTCTTCTAATGGTTCACGAGTTGTTATTAAAACCATTATTTCATATTGTTTATGTTACAATTTAATATGATTAATTAAAACAACCTTGTTGTTACTAATGAAACTTTACTTCCTTAATGGTATTCTTTTCTTCTAATGGTTCACGAGTTGTTATTAAAACCATTGTTTCATATTGTTTATGTTACAATTTAATATGTTTAATTAAAACAACCTTGTTGTTATTAATGAAACTTTACTTCCTTAATGGTATTCTTTTCTTCTAATGGTTCACGAGTTGTTATTAAAACCATTTGTTTCATATTGTTTATGTTACTTTAATGGTTGTTATTAATGAAACTTTACTTCCTTAATGGTATTCTCCTCTTCTAATGGTTCACGAATTGTTATTAAAACCATTGTTTCATATTGTTTATGTTACAATTTAATATCATTAATTAAAACAACCTTGTTGTTACTAATGAAACTTTACTTCCTTAATGGTATTCTTTTCTTCTAATGGTTCACGAGTTGTTATTAAAACCATTATTTCATATTGTTTATGTTACAATTTAATATGATTAATTAAAACAACCTTGTTGTTACTAATGAAACTTTACTTCCTTAATGGTATTCTTTTCTTCTAATGGTTCACGAGTTGTTATTGTAACCATTGTTTCATATTGTTTATGTTACAATTTAATATGTTTAATTAAAACAACCTTGTTGTTATTAATGAAACTTTACTTCCTTAATGGTATTCTCCTCTTCTTATGGTTCACGAGTTGTTATTAAAACCATTATTTCATATTGTTTATGTTACAATTTAATATGTTGTTATTAATTAAAACAACCTTGTTGTTACTAATGAAACTTTACTTCCTTAATGGTATTCTCCTCTTCTAATGGTTCACGAATTGTTGTTAAAACCATTGTTTCATGTTGTTACTAATGAAACTTTACTTCCTTAATGGTATTCTTTTCTTCTAATGGTTCACGAGTTGTTATTAAAACCATTGTTTCATATTGTTTATGTTACAATTTAATATGATTAATTAAAACAACCTTGTTGTTATTAATGAAACTTTACTTCCTTAATGGTATTCTTTTCTTCTAATGGTTCACGAGTTGTTATTAAAACCATTGTTTCATATTGTTTATGTTACAATTTAATATGATTAATTAAAACAACCTTGTTGTTACTAATGAAACTTTACTTCCTTAATGGTATTCTCCTCTTCTAATGGTTCACGAGTTGTTATTAAAACCATTGTTTCATATTGTTTATGTTACAATTTAATATGATTAATTAAAACAACCTTGTTGTTATTAATGAAACTTTACTTCCTTAATGGTATTCTTTTCTTCTAATGGTTCA
>NC_134827.1:118835147-118902163 GCF_004210375.1 Tachypleus tridentatus
AAGGTTGTTTTAATTAATCATATTAAATTGTAACATAAACAATATGAAACAATGGTTTTAATAACAACTCGTGAACCATTAGAAGAAAAGAATACCATTAAGGAAGTAAAGTTTCATTAGTAACAACAAGGTTGTTTTAATTAATCATATTAAATTGTAACATAAACAATATGAAATAATGGTTTTAATAACAACTCGTGAACCATAAGAAGAGGAGAATACCATTAAGGAAGTAAAGTTTCATTAATAACAACAAGGTTGTTTTAATTAATCATATTAAATTGTAACATAAACAATATGAAACAATGGTTTTAATAACAACTCGTGAACCATTAGAAGAGGAAGAATACCATTAAGGAAGTAAAGTTTCATTAATAACAACAAGGTTGTTTTAATTAATCATATTAAATTGTAACATAAACAATATGAAACAATGGTTACAATAACAACTCGTGAACCATTAGAAGAAAAGAATACCATTAAGGAAGTAAAGTTTCATTAGTAACAACAAGGTTGTTTTAATTAATGATATTAAATTGTAACATAAACAATATGAAACAATGGTTTTAATAACAATTCGTGAACCATTAGAAGAGAGAATACCATTAAGGAAGTAAAGTTTCATTAGTAACAACAAGGTTGTTTTAATTAATGATATTAAATTGTAACATAAACAATATGAAACAATGGTTTTAATAACAACTCGTGAACCATTAGAAGAGGAGAATACCATTAAGGAAGTAAAGTTTCATTAATAACAACAAGGTTGTTTTAATTAATCATAGTAAATTGTAACATAAACAATATGAAACAATGGTTTTAACAACAACTCGTGAACCATTAGAAGAGAAGAATACCATTAAGGAAGTAAAGTTTCATTAAACAACAAGGTTGTTTTAATTAATCATATTAAATTGTAACATAAACAATATGAAACAATGGTTTTAATAACAACTCGTGAACCATTAGAAGAGGAAAGAATACCATTAAGGAAGTAAAGTTTCATTAATAACAACAAGGTTGTTTTAATTAATTATATTAAATTGTAACATAAACAATATGAAACAATGGTTTTAATAACAACTCGTGAACCATTAGAAGAGGAAGAATACCATTAAGGAAGTAAAGTTTCATTAATAACAACAAGGTTGTTTTAATTAATCATATTAAATTGTAACATAAACAATATGAAACAATGGTTTTAATAACAACTCGTGAACCATTAGAAGAAAAGAATACCATTAAGGAAGTAAAGTTTCATTAGTAACAACAAGGTTGTTTTAATTAATGATATTAAATTGTAACATAAACAATATGAAACAATGGTTTTAACAACAATTCGTGAACCATTAGAAGAGGAGAATACCATTAAGGAAGTAAAGTTTCATTAGTAACAACAAGGTTGTTTTAATTAATGATATTAAATTGTAACATAAACAATATGAAACAATGGTTTTAATAACAATTCGTGAACCATTAGAAGAGGAGAATACCATTAAGGAAGTAAAGTTTCATTAGTAACAACAAGGTTGTTTTAATTAATCATATTAAATTGTAACATAAACAATATGAAACAATGGTTTTAATAACAACTCGTGAACCATTAGAAGAGGAGAATACCATTAAGGAAGTAAAGTTTCATTAATAACAACAAGGTTGTTTTAATTAATTAATATTAAATTGTAACATAAACAATATGAAACAATGGTTTTAATAACAACTCGTGAACCATTAGAAGAAAAGAATACCATTAAGGAAGTAAAGTTTCATTAGTAACAACAAGGTTGTTTTAATTAATTATATTAAATTGTAACATAAACAATATGAAACAATGGTTTTAATAACAACTCGTGAACCATTAGAAGAGGAGAATACCATTAAGGAAGTAAAGTTTCATTAGTAACAACAAGGTTGTTTTAATTAATGATATTAAATTGTAACATAAACAATATGAAACAATGGTTTTAACAACAATTCGTGAACCATTAGAAGAGGAGAATACCATTAAGGAAGTAAAGTTTCATTAATAACAACAAGGTTGTTTTAATTAATGATATTAAATTGTAACATAAACAATATGAAACAATGGTTTTAATAACAACTCGTGAACCATTAGAAGAGAAGAATACCATTAAGGAAGTAAAGTTTCATTAATAACAACAAGGTTGTTTTAATTAATGATATTAAATTGTAACATAAACAATATGAAACAATGGTTTTAATAACAACTCGTGAACCATAAGAAGAGGAGAATACCATTAAGGAAGTAAAGTTTCATTAATAACAACAAGGTTGTTTTAATTAATCATATTAAATTGTAACATAAACAATATGAAATAATGGTTTTAATAACAACTCGTGAACCATAAGAAGAGGAGAATACCATTAAGGAAGTAAAGTTTCATTAATAACAACAAGGTTGTTTTAATTAATCATATTAAATTGTAACATAAACAATATGAAACAATGGTTTTAATAACAACTCGTGAACCATTAGAAGAGGAGAATACCATTAAGGAAGTAAAGTTTCATTAAGTAACAACAAGGTTGTTTTAATTAATATGATATTAAATTGTAACATAAACAACATGAAACAATGGTTTTAATAACAACTCGTGAACCATTAGAAGAAAAGAATACCATTAAGGAAGTAAAGTTTCATTAGTAACAACAAGGTTGTTTTAATTAATCATATTAAATTGTAACATAAACAATATGAAACAATGGTTTTAATAACAATTCGTGAACCATTAGAAGAAAAGAATACCATTAAGGAAGTAAAGTTTCATTAGTAACAACAAGGTTGTTTTAATTAATGATATTAAATTGTAACATAAACAATATGAAACAATGGTTTTAATAACAATTCGTGAACCATTAGAAGAAAAGAATACCATTAAGGAAGTAAAGTTTCATTAGTAACAACAAGGTTGTTTTAATTAATGATATTAAATTGTAACATAAACAATATGAAACAATGGTTTTAACAACAATTCGTGAACCATTAGAAGAGAAGAATACCATTAAGGAAGAAAAGTTTCATTAGTAACAACAAGGTTGTTTTAATTAATGATATTAAATTGTAACATAAACAATATGAAACAATGGTTTTAACAACAATTCGTGAACCATTAGAAGAGGAGAATACCATTAAGGAAGTAAAGTTTCATTAATAACAACAAGGTTGTTTTAATTAAACATATTAAATTGTAACATAAACAATATGAAACAATGGTTTTAATAACAACTCGTGAACCATTAGAAGAGAAGAATACCATCAAGGAAGTAAAGTTTCATTAATAACAACAAGGTTGTTTTAATTAAATATATTAAATTGTAACATAAACAATATGAAACAATGGTTTTAATAACAACTCGTGAACCATTAGAAGAAAAGAATACCATTAAGGAAGTAAAGTTTCATTAGTAACAACAAGGTTGTTTTAATTAATGATATTAAATTGTAACATAAACAATATGAAACAATGGTTTTAATAACAACTCGTGAACCATTAGAAGAGGAGAATACCATTAAGGAAGTAAAGTTTCATTAGTAACAACAAGGTTGTTTTAATTAATTATATTAAATTGTAACATAAACAATATGAAACAATGGTTTTAATAACAACTCGTGAACCATTAGAAGAGGAGAATACCATTAAGGAAGTAAAGTTTCATTAATAACAACAAGGTTGTTTTAATTAATCATATTAAATTGTAACATAAACAATATGAAATAATGGTTTTAATAACAACTCGTGAACCATAAGAAGAGGAGAATACCATTAAGGAAGTAAAGTTTCATTAATAACAACAAGGTTGTTTTAATTAATCATATTAAATTGTAACATAAACAATATGAAATAATGGTTTTAATAACAACTCGTGAACCATTAGAAGAGGAGAATACCATTAAGGAAGTAAAGTTTCATTAATAACAACAAGGTTGTTTTAATTAATCATATTAAATTGTAACATAAACAATATGAAACAATGGTTACAATAACAACTCGTGAACCATTAGAAGAAAAGAATACCATTAAGGAAGTAAAGTTTCATTAGTAACAACATGAAACAATGGTTTTAACAACAATTCGTGAACCATTAGAAGAGGAGAATACCATTAAGGAAGTAAAGTTTCATTAATAACAACAAGGTTGTTTTAATTAATGATATTAAATTGTAACATAAACAATATGAAACAATGGTTTTAATAACAACTCGTGAACCATTAGAAGAGAAGAATACCATTAAGGAAGTAAAGTTTCATTAATAACAACAAGGTTGTTTTAATTAATATATATTAAATTGTAACATAAACAATATGAAACAATGGTTTTAATAACAACTCGTGAACCATTAGAAGAAAAGAATACCATTAAGGAAGTAAAGTTTCATTAGTAACAACAAGGTTGTTTTAATTAATCATATTAAATTGTAACATAAACAATATGAAATAATGGTTTTAATAACAACTCGTGAACCATTAGAAGAGGAGAATACCATTAAGGAAGTAAAGTTTCATTAGTAACAACAAGGTTGTTTTAATTAATCATATTAAATTGTAACATAAACAATATGAAACAATGGTTTTAATAACAACTCGTGAACCATAAGAAGAGGAGAATACCATTAAGGAAGTAAAGTTTCATTAATAACAACAAGGTTGTTTTAATTAATCATATTAAATTGTAACATAAGCAATATGAAACAATGGTTTTAATAACAACTCGTGAACCATTAGAAGAGAAGAATACCATTAAGGAAGTAAAGTTTCATTAGTAACAACAAGGTTGTTTTAATTAATCATATTAAATTGTAACATAAACAATATGAAACAATGGTTTTAATAACAACTCGTGAACCATAAGAAGAGGAGAATACCATTAAGGAAGTAAAGTTTCATTAATAACAACAAGGTTGTTTTAATTAATCATATTAAATTGTAACATAAACAATATGAAACAATGGTTTTAATAACAACTCGTGAACCATTATATTAAATTGTAACATAAACAATATGAAACAATGGTTTTAATAACAACTCGTGAACCATTAGAGGAGAATACCATTAAGGAAGTAAAGTTTCATTAATAACAACAAGGTTGTTTTAATTAATCATATTAAATTGTAACATAAACAATATGAAACAATGGTTTTAATAACAACTCGTGAACCATTAGAAGAAAAGAATACCATTAAGGAAGTAAAGTTTCATTAGTAACAACAAGGTTGTTTTAATTAATCATATTAAATTGTAACATAAACAATATGAAACAATGGTTTTAACAACAATTCGTGAACCATTAGAAGAAAAGAATACCATTAAGGAAGTAAAGTTTCATTAGTAACAACATGAAACAATGGTTTTAACAACAATTCGTGAACCATTAGAAGAGGAGAATACCATTAAGGAAGAAAAGTTTCATTAGTAACAACAAGGTTGTTTTAATTAATGATATTAAATTGTAACATAAACAATATGAAACAATGGTTTTAACAACAATTCGTGAACCATTAGAAGAGAAGAATACCATTAAGGAAGTAAAGTTTCATTAGTAACAACAAGGTTGTTTTAATTAATGATATTAAATTGTAACATAAACAATATGAAACAATGGTTTTAATAACAACTCGTGAACCATTAGAAGAGGAGAATACCATTAAGGAAGTAAAGTTTCATTAATAACAACAAGGTTGTTTTAATTAATCATATTAAATTGTAACATAAACAATATGAAACAATGGTTTTAATAACAACTCGTGAACCATTAGAAGAGAAGAATACCATTAAGGAAGTAAAGTTTCATTAATAACAACAAGGTTGTTTAAATTAAACATATTAAATTGTAACATAAACAATATGAAACAATGGTTACAATAACAACTCGTGAACCATTAGAAGAAAAGAATACCATTAAGGAAGTAAAGTTTCATTAGTAACAACAAGGTTGTTTTAATTAATCATATTAAATTGTAACATAAACAATATGAAATAATGGTTTTAATAACAACTCGTGAACCATTAGAAGAGGAGAATACCATTAAGGAAGTAAAGTTTCATTAGTAACAACAAGGTTGTTTTAATTAATCATATTAAATTGTAACATAAACAATATGAAATAATGGTTTTAATAACAACTCGTGAACCATAAGAAGAGGAGAATACCATTAAGGAAGTAAAGTTTCATTAATAACAACAAGGTTGTTTTAATTAATCATATTAAATTGTAACATAAACAATATGAAACAATGGTTATAATAACAACTCGTGAACCATTAGAAGAAAAGAATACCATTAAGGAAGTAAAGTTTCATTAGTAACAACAAGGTTGTTTTAATTAATGATATTAAATTGTAACATAAACAATATGAAACAATGGTTTTAATAACAATTCGTGAACCATTAGAAGAAAAGAATACCATTAAGGAAGTAAAGTTTCATTAGTAACAACAAGGTTGTTTTAATTAATGATATTAAATTGTAACATAAACAATATGAAACAATGGTTTTAACAACAATTCGTGAACCATTAGAAGAGGAGAATACCATTAAGGAAGTAAAGTTTCATTAGTAACAACAAGGTTGTTTTAATTAATGATATTAAATTGTAACATAAACAATATGAAATAATGGTTTTAATAACAACTCGTGAACCATAAGAAGAGGAGAATACCATTAAGGAAGTAAAGTTTCATTAATAACAACAAGGTTGTTTTAATTAAACATATTAAATTGTAACATAAACAATATGAAACAATGGTTTTAATAACAACTCGTGAACCATTAGAAGAGAAGAATACCATTAAGGAAGTAAAGTTTCATTAATAACAACAAGGTTGTTTTAATTAATTATATTAAATTGTAACATAAACAATATGAAACAATGGTTACAATAACAACTCGTGAACCATTAGAAGAAAAGAATACCATTAAGGAAGTAAAGTTTCATTAGTAACAACAAGGTTGTTTTAATTAATTATATTAAATTGTAACATAAACAATATGAAACAATGGTTTTAATAACAACTCGTGAACCATAAGAAGAGGAGAATACCATTAAGGAAGTAAAGTTTCATTAATAACAACAAGGTTGTTTTAATTAATCATATTAAATTGTAACATAAACAATATGAAATAATGGTTTTAATAACAACTCGTGAACCATAAGAAGAGGAGAATACCATTAAGGAAGTAAAGTTTCATTAATAACAACAAGGTTGTTTTAATTAATCATATTAAATTGTAACATAAACAATATGAAACAATGGTTACAATAACAACTCGTGAACCATTAGAAGAAAAGAATACCATTAAGGAAGTAAAGTTTCATTAGTAACAACAAGGTTGTTTTAATTAATCATATTAAATTGTAACATAAACAATATGAAACAATGGTTTTAAAACAATTCGTGAATGGTTTTAAAGTTTCATTAGTAACAACATGAAACAATGGTTTTAACAACAATTCGTGAACCATTAGAAGAGAGAATACCATTAAGGAAGAAAAGTTTCATTAGTAACAACAAGGTTGTTTTAATTAATGATATTAAATTGTAACATAAACAATATGAAACAATGGTTTTAACAACAATTCGTGAACCATTAGAAGAGAAGAATACCATTAAGGATGAAAAGTTTCATTAGTAACAACAAGGTTGTTTTAATTAATGATATTAAATTGTAACATAAACAATATGAAACAATGGTTTTAATAACAACTCGTGAACCATTAGAAGAGGAGAATACCATTAAGGAAGTAAAGTTTCATTAATAACAACAAGGTTGTTTTAATTAATCATATTAAATTGTAACATAAACAATATGAAACAATGGTTTTAATAACAACTCGTGAACCATTAGAAGAGAAGAATACCATTAAGGAAGTAAAGTTTCATTAATAACAACAAGGTTGTTTAAATTAAACATATTAAATTGTAACATAAACAATATGAAACAATGGTTTTAATAACAACTCGTGAACCATTAGAAGAAAAGAATACCATTAAGGAAGTAAAGTTTCATTAGTAACAACAAGGTTGTTTTAATTAATCATATTAAATTGTAACATAAACAATATGAAATAATGGTTTTAATAACAACTCGTGAACCATAAGAAGAGGAGAATACCATTAAGGAAGTAAAGTTTCATTAATAACAACAAGGTTGTTTTAATTAATCATATTAAATTGTAACATAAACAATATGAAACAATGGTTACAATAACAACTCGTGAACCATTAGAAGAAAAGAATACCATTAAGGAAGTAAAGTTTCATTAGTAACAACAAGGTTGTTTTAATTAATCATATTAAATTGTAACATAAACAATATGAAACAATGGTTTTAACAACAATTCGTGAACCATTAGAAGAAAAGAATACCATTAAGGAAGTAAAGTTTCATTAGTAACAACATGAAACAATGGTTTTAACAACAATTCGTGAACCATTAGAAGAGAAGAATACCATTAAGGAAGTAAAGTTTCATTAGTAACAACAAGGTTGTTTTAATTAATGATATTAAATTGTAACATAAACAATATGAAACAATGGTTTTAATAACAATTCGTGAACCATTAGAAGAGGAGAATACCATTAAGGAAGTAAAGTTTCATTAATAACAACAAGGTTGTTTTAATTAAACATATTAAATTGTAACATAAACAATATGAAACAATGGTTTTAATAACAACTCGTGAACCATTAGAAGAGAAGAATACCATCAAGGAAGAAAAGTTTCATTAATAACAACAAGGTTGTTTTAATTAAATATATTAAATTGTAACATAAACAATATGAAACAATGGTTTTAATAACAACTCGTGAACCATTAGAAGAAAAGAATACCATTAAGGAAGTAAAGTTTCATTAGTAACAACAAGGTTGTTTTAATTAATCATATTAAATTGTAACATAAACAATATGAAATAATGGTTTTAATAACAACTCGTGAACCATTAGAAGAGGAGAATACCATTAAGGAAGTAAAGTTTCATTAATAACAACAAGGTTGTTTTAATTAATTATATTAAATTGTAACATAAACAATATGAAACAATGGTTTTAATAACAACTCGTGAACCATTAGAAGAGGAGAATACCATTAAGGAAGTAAAGTTTCATTAATAACAACAAGGTTGTTTTAATTAATCATATTAAATTGTAACATAAACAATATGAAACAATGGTTTTAATAACAACTCGTGAACCATAAGAAGAGGAGAATACCATTAAGGAAGTAAAGTTTCATTAATAACAACAAGGTTGTTTTAATTAATCATATTAAATTGTAACATAAACAATATGAAACAATGGTTACAATAACAACTCGTGAACCATTAGAAGAAAAGAATACCATTAAGGAAGTAAAGTTTCATTAGTAACAACAAGGTTGTTTTAATTAATCATATTAAATTGTAACATAAACAATATGAAACAATGGTTTTAACAACAATTCGTGAACCATTAGAAGAGAAGAATACCATTAAGGAAGTAAAGTTTCATTAGTAACAACAAGGTTGTTTTAATTAATGATATTAAATTGTAACATAAACAATATGAAACAATGGTTTTAACAACAATTCGTGAACCATTAGAAGAGGAGAATACCATTAAGGAAGTAAAGTTTCATTAATAACAACAAGGTTGTTTTAATTAATGATATTAAATTGTAACATAAACAATATGAAATAATGGTTTTAATAACAACTCGTGAACCATAAGAAGAGGAGAATACCATTAAGGAAGTAAAGTTTCATTAATAACAACAAGGTTGTTTTAATTAATTATATTAAATTGTAACATAAACAATATGAAACAATGGTTTTAATAACAACTCGTGAACCATTAGAAGAGGAGAATACCATTAAGGAAGTAAAGTTTCATTAATAACAACAAGGTTGTTTTAATTAATCATATTAAATTGTAACATAAACAATATGAAACAATGGTTTTAATAACAACTCGTGAACCATAAGAAGAGGAGAATACCATTAAGGAAGAAAAGTTTCATTAGTAACAACAAGGTTGTTTTAATTAATTATATTAAATTGTAACATAAACAATATGAAACAATGGTTTTAATAACAACTCGTGAACCATTAGAAGAAAAGAATACCATTAAGGAAGTAAAGTTTCATTAGTAACAACAAGGTTGTTTTAATTAATCATATTAAATTGTAACATAAACAATATGAAACAATGGTTTTAACAACAATTCGTGAACCATTAGAAGAAAAGAATACCATTAAGGAAGTAAAGTTTCATTAATAACAACAAGGTTGTTTTAATTAAAATATTAAATTGTAACATAAACAATATGAAACAATGGTTTTAATAAACCATTAGAAGAGAAATACCATTAAGGAAGTAAAGTTTCATTAATAACAACAAGGTTGTTTTAATTAATGATATTAAATTGTAACATAAACAATATGAAATAATGGTTTTAATAACAACTCGTGAACCATAAGAAGAGGAGAATACCATTAAGGAAGTAAAGTTTCATTAGTAACAACAAGGTTGTTTTAATTAATCATATTAAATTGTAACATAAACAATATGAAATAATGGTTTTAATAACAACTCGTGAACCATAAGAAGAGGAGAATACCATTAAGGAAGTAAAGTTTCATTAATAACAACAAGGTTGTTTTAATTAATCATATTAAATTGTAACATAAACAATATGAAACAATGGTTACAATAACAACTCGTGAACCATTAGAAGAAAAGAATACCATTAAGGAAGTAAAGTTTCATTAGTAACAACAAGGTTGTTTTAATTAATCATATTAAATTGTAACATAAACAATATGAAACAATGGTTTTAATAACAACTCGTGAACCATTAGAAGAAAAGAATACCATTAAGGAAGTAAAGTTTCATTAGTAACAACAAGGTTGTTTTAATTAATGATATTAAATTGTAACATAAACAATATGAAACAATGGTTTTAACAACAATTCGTGAACCATTAGAAGAAAAGAATACCATTAAGGAAGTAAAGTTTCATTAGTAACAACAAGGTTGTTTTAATTAATGATATTAAATTGTAACATAAACAACATGAAACAATGGTTTTAACAACAATTCGTGAACCATTAGAAGAGAAGAATACCATTAAGGAAGAAAAGTTTCATTAGTAACAACAAGGTTGTTTTAATTAATGATATTAAATTGTAACATAAACAATATGAAACAATGGTTTTAACAACAATTCGTGAACCATTAGAAGAGGAGAATACCATTAAGGAAGTAAAGTTTCATTAATAACAACAAGGTTGTTTTAATTAAACATATTAAATTGTAACATAAACAATATGAAACAATGGTTTTAATAACAACTCGTGAACCATTAGAAGAGAAGAATACCATCAAGGAAGAAAAGTTTCATTAATAACAACAAGGTTGTTTTAATTAAATATATTAAATTGTAACATAAACAATATGAAACAACTCGTGAACCATTAGAAGAAAAGAATACCATTAAGGAAGTAAAGTTTCATTAGTAACAACAAGGTTGTTTTAATTAATTATATTAAATTGTAACATAAACAATATGAAACAATGGTTTTAATAACAACTCGTGAACCATTAGAAGAGGAGAATACCATTAAGGAAGTAAAGTTTCATTAGTAACAGCAAGGTTGTTTTAATTAATTATATTAAATTGTAACATAAACAATATGAAACAATGGTTTTAATAACAACTCGTGAACCATTAGAAGAGGAGAATACCATTAAGGAAGTAAAGTTTCATTAATAACAACAAGGTTGTTTTAATTAATCATATTAAATTGTAACATAAACAATATGAAACAATGGTTTTAATAACAACTCGTGAACCATTAGAAGAGGAGAATACCATTAAGGAAGTAAAGTTTCATTAGTAACAACAAGGTTGTTTTAATTAATCATATTAAATTGTAACATAAACAATATGAAATAATGGTTTTAATAACAACTCGTGAACCATAAGAAGAGGAGAATACCATTAAGGAAGTAAAGTTTCATTAATAACAACAAGGTTGTTTTAATTAATCATATTAAATTGTAACATAAACAATATGAAACAATGGTTACAATAACAACTCGTGAACCATTAGAAGAAAAGAATACCATTAAGGAAGTAAAGTTTCATTAGTAACAACAAGGTTGTTTTAATTAATGATATTAAATTGTAACATAAACAATATGAAACAATGGTTTTAATAACAACTCGTGAACCATAAGAAGAGGAGAATACCATTAAGGAAGTAAAGTTTCATTAATAACAACAAGGTTGTTTTAATTAATGATATTAAATTGTAACATAAACAATATGAAACAATGGTTTTAATAACAACTCGTGAACCATTAGAAGAGAAGAATACCATTAAGGAAGTAAAGTTTCATTAATAACAACAAGGTTGTTTAAATTAAACATATTAAATTGTAACATAAACAATATGAAACAATGGTTTTAATAACAACTCGTGAACCATTAGAAGAAAAGAATACCATTAAGGAAGTAAAGTTTCATTAGTAACAACATGAAACAATGGTTTTAACAACAATTCGTGAACCATTAGAAGAGAAGAATACCATTAAGGAAGTAAAGTTTCATTAATAACAACAAGGTTGTTTTAATTAATTATATTAAATTGTAACATAAACAATATGAAACAATGGTTTTAATAACAACTCGTGAACCATTAGAAGAGGAGAATACCATTAAGGAAGTAAAGTTTCATTAATAACAACAAGGTTGTTTTAATTAATTATATTAAATTGTAACATAAACAATATGAAACAATGGTTTTAATAACAACTCGTGAACCATTAGAAGAGGAGAATACCATTAAGGAAGTAAAGTTTCATTAGTAACAACAAGGTTGTTTTAATTAATCATATTAAATTGTAACATAAACAATATGAAATAATGGTTTTAATAACAACTCGTGAACCATAAGAAGAGGAGAATACCATTAAGGAAGTAAAGTTTCATTAATAACAACAAGGTTGTTTTAATTAATCATATTAAATTGTAACATAAACAATATGAAACAATGGTTTTAATAACAACTCGTGAACCATTAGAAGAGGAGAATACCATTAAGGAAGTAAAGTTTCATTAGTAACAACAAGGTTGTTTTAATTAATCATATTAAATTGTAACATAAACAATATGAAACAATGGTTTTAATAACAACTCGTGAACCATTAGAAGAAAAGAATACCATTAAGGAAGTAAAGTTTCATTAGTAACAACAAGGTTGTTTTAATTAATCATATTAAATTGTAACATAAACAATATGAAACAATGGTTTTAACAACAATTCGTGAACCATTAGAAGAAAAGATACCATTAAGGAAGTAAAGTTTCATTAGTAACAACAAGGTTGTTTTAATTAATGATATTAAATTGTAACATAAACAACATGAAACAATGGTTTTAACAACAATTCGTGAACCATTAGAAGAGGAGAATACCATTAAGGAAGTAAAGTTTCATTAGTAACAACAAGGTTGTTTTAATTAATGATATTAAATTGTAACATAAACAATATGAAACAATGGTTTTAACAACAATTTGTGAACCATTAGAATAGGAGAATACCATTAAGGAAGTAAAGTTTCATTAATAACAACAAGGTTGTTTTAATTAAAATATTAAATTGTAACATAAGCAATATGAAACAATGGTTTTAATAACAACTCGTGAACCATTAGAAGAGAAGAATACCATTAAGGAAGTAAAGTTTCATTAATAACAACAAGGTTGTTTAAATTAAACATATTAAATTGTAACATAAACAATATGAAACAATGGTTATAATAACAACTCGTGAACCATTAGAAGAAAAGAATACCATTAAGGAAGTAAAGTTTCATTAGTAACAACAAGGTTGTTTTAATTAATCATATTAAATTGTAACATAAACAATATGAAATAATGGTTTTAATAACAACTCGTGAACCATAAGAAGAGGAGAATACCATTAAGGAAGTAAAGTTTCATTAATAACAACAAGGTTGTTTTAATTAATTATATTAAATTGTAACATAAACAATATGAAACAATGGTTTTAATAACAACTCGTGAACCATTAGAAGAGGAGAATACCATTAAGGAAGTAAAGTTTCATTATTGTTTTAATTAATCATATTAAATTGTAACATAAACAATATGAAACAATGGTTTTAATAACAACTCGTGAACCATTAGAAGAGAAGAATACCATTAAGGAAGTAAAGTTTCATTAGTAACAACAAGGTTGTTTTAATTAATGATATTAAATTGTAACATAAACAATATGAAACAATGGTTTTAATAACAACTCGTGAACCATAAGAAGAGGAGAATACCATTAAGGAAGTAAAGTTTCATTAATAACAACAAGGTTGTTTTAATTAAACATATTAAATTGTAACATAAACAATATGAAACAATGGTTTTAATAACAACTCGTGAACCATTAGAAGAGAAGAATACCATTAAGGAAGTAAAGTTTCATTAATAACAACAAGGTTGTTTTAATTAATTATATTAAATTGTAACATAAACAATATGAAACAATGGTTTTAATAACAACTCGTGAACCATTAGAAGAGGAGAATACCATTAAGGAAGTAAAGTTTCATTAGTAACAACAAGGTTGTTTTAATTAATTATATTAAATTGTAACATAAACAATATGAAACAATGGTTTTAATAACAACTCGTGAACCATTAGAAGAGGAGAATACCATTAAGGAAGTAAAGTTTCATTAATAACAACAAGGTTGTTTTAATTAATCATATTAAATTGTAACATAAACAATATGAAATAATGGTTTTAATAACAACTCGTGAACCATAAGAAGAGGAGAATACCATTAAGGAAGTAAAGTTTCATTAATAACAACAAGGTTGTTTTAATTAATTATATTAAATTGTAACATAAACAATATGAAACAATGGTTACAATAACAACTCGTGAACCATTAGAAGAAAAGAATACCATTAAGGAAGTAAAGTTTCATTAGTAACAACAAGGTTGTTTTAATTAATCATATTAAATTGTAACATAAACAACATGAAACAATGGTTTTAACAACAATTCGTGAACCATTAGAAGAAAAGAATACCATTAAGGAAGTAAAGTTTCATTAGTAACAACAAGGTTGTTTTAATTAATGATATTAAATTGTAACATAAACAATATGAAACAATGGTTTTAACAACAATTCGTGAACCATTAGAAGAGGAGAATACCATTAAGGAAGTAAAGTTTCATTAGTAACAACAAGGTTGTTTTAATTAATGATATTAAATTGTAACATAAACAATATGAAACAATGGTTTTAACAACAATTCGTGAACCATTAGAAGAGAAGAATACCATTAAGGAAGTAAAGTTTCATTAGTAACAACAAGGTTGTTTTAATTAATGATATTAAATTGTAACATAAACAATATGAAACAATGGTTTTAACAACAATTCGTGAACCATTAGAAGAGGAGAATACCATTAAGGAAGTAAAGTTTCATTAATAACAACAAGGTTGTTTTAATTAAAATATTAAATTGTAACATAAGCAATATGAAACAATGGTTTTAATAACAACTCGTGAACCATTAGAAGAGAGAATACCATTAAGGAAGTAAAGTTTCATTAATAACAACAAGGTTGTTTTAATTAAACATATTAAATTGTAACATAAACAATATGAAACAATGGTTATAATAACAACTCGTGAACCATTAGAAGAAAAGAATACCATTAAGGAAGTAAAGTTTCATTAGTAACAACAAGGTTGTTTTAATTAATCATATTAAATTGTAACATAAACAATATGAAATAATGGTTTTAATAACAACTCGTGAACCATAAGAAGAGGAGAATACCATTAAGGAAGTAAAGTTTCATTAATAACAACAAGGTTGTTTTAATTAATCATATTAAATTGTAACATAAACAATATGAAACAATGGTTACAATAACAACTCGTGAACCATTAGAAGAAAAGAATACCATTAAGGAAGTAAAGTTTCATTAGTAACAACTAGGTTGTTTTAATTATCATATTAAATTGTAACATAAACAACATGAAACAATGGTTTTAACAACAATTCGTGAACCATTAGAAGAGAAGAATACCATTAAGGAAGTAAAGTTTCATTAGTAACAACAAGGTTGTTTTAATTAATGTATATTAAATTGTAACATAAACAATATGAAACAATGGTTTTAACAACAATTCGTGAACCATTAGAAGAGAAGAATACCATTAAGGAAGTAAAGTTTCATTAGTAACAACAAGGTTGTTTTAATTAATGATATTAAATTGTAACATAAACAATATGAAACAATGGTTTTAACAACAATTCGTGAACCATTAGAAGAGGAGAATACCATTAAGGAAGTAAAGTTTCATTAATAACAACAAGGTTGTTTTAATTAAACATATTAAATTGTAACATAAACAATATGAAACAATGGTTTTAATAACAACTCGTGAACCATTAGAAGAGAAGAATACCATTAAGGAAGTAAAGTTTCATTAATAACAACAAGGTTGTTTTAATTAAATATATTAAATTGTAACATAAACAATATGAAACAATGGTTTTAATAACAACTCGTGAACCATTAGAAGAAAAGAATACCATTAAGGAAGTAAAGTTTCATTAGTAACAACAAGGTTGTTTTAATTAATTATATTAAATTGTAACATAAACAATATGAAACAATGGTTTTAATAACAACTCGTGAACCATTAGAAGAGGAGAATACCATTAAGGAAGTAAAGTTTCATTAGTAACAACAAGGTTGTTTTAATTAATTATATTAAATTGTAACATAAACAATATGAAACAATGGTTTTAATAACAACTCGTGAACCATTAGAAGAGGAGAATACCATTAAGGAAGTAAAGTTTCATTAATAACAACAAGGTTGTTTTAATTAATCATATTAAATTGTAACATAAACAATATGAAACAATGGTTTTAATAACAACTCGTGAACCATTAGAAGAGAGAGAATACCATTAAGGAAGTAAAGTTTCATTAATAACAACAAGGTTGTTTTAATTAATCATATTAAATTGTAACATAAACAATATGAAACAATGGTTTTAATAACAACTCGTGAACCATTAGAAGAAAAGAATACCATTAAGGAAGTAAAGTTTCATTAGTAACAACAAGGTTGTTTTAATTAATCATATTAAATTGTAACATAAACAATATGAAACAATGGTTTTAACAACAATTCGTGAACCATTAGAAGAAAAGAATACCATTAAGGAAGTAAAGTTTCATTAGTAACAACAAGGTTGTTTTAATTAATGATATTAAATTGTAACATAAACAATATGAAACAATGGTTTTAACAACAATTCGTGAACCATTAGAAGAGGAGAATACCATTAAGGAAGTAAAGTTTCATTAGTAACAACAAGGTTGTTTTAATTAATGATATTAAATTGTAACATAAACAATATGAAACAATGGTTTTAACAACAATTCGTGAACCATTAGAAGAGAAGAATACCATTAAGGAAGAAAAGTTTCATTAGTAACAACAAGGTTGTTTTAATTAATGATATTAAATTGTAACATAAACAATATGAAACAATGGTTTTAACAACAATTCGTGAACCATTAGAAGAGGAGAATACCATTAAGGAAGTAAAGTTTCATTAATAACAACAAGGTTGTTTTAATTAAAATTTAAATTGTAACATAAACAATATGAAACAATGGTTTTAATAACAACTCGTGAACCATTAGAAGAGAAGAATACCATTAAGGAAGTAAAGTTTCATTAATAACAACAAGGTTGTTTAAATTAAACATATTAAATTGTAACATAAACAATATGAAACAATGGTTTTAATAACAACTCGTGAACCATTAGAAGAGAAGAATACCATTAAGGAAGAAAAGTTTCATTAATAACAACAAGGTTGTTTTAATTAAATATATTAAATTGTAACATAAACAATATGAAACAATGGTTTTAATAACAACTCGTGAACCATTAGAAGAAAAGAATACCATTAAGGAAGTAAAGTTTCATTAGTAACAACAAGGTTGTTTTAATTAATTATATTAAATTGTAACATAAACAATATGAAACAATGGTTTTAATAACAACTCGTGAACCATTAGAAGAGGAGAATACCATTAAGGAAGTAAAGTTTCATTAGTAACAGCAAGGTTGTTTTAATTAATTATATTAAATTGTAACATAAACAATATGAAACAATGGTTTTAATAACAACTCGTGAACCATTAGAAGAGGAGAATACCATTAAGGAAGTAAAGTTTCATTAATAACAACAAGGTTGTTTTAATTAATCATATTAAATTGTAACATAAACAATATGAAACAATGGTTATAATAACAACTCGTGAACCATTAGAAGAAAAGAATACCATTAAGGAAGTAAAGTTTCATTAGTAACAACATGAAACAATGGTTTTAACAACAATTCGTGAACCATTAGAAGAGGAGAATACCATTAAGGAAGTAAAGTTTCATTAGTAACAACAAGGTTGTTTTAATTAATGATATTAAATTGTAACATAAACAATATGAAATAATGGTTTTAATAACAACTCGTGAACCATAAGAAGAGGAGAATACCATTAAGGAAGTAAAGTTTCATTAATAACAACAAGGTTGTTTTAATTAATGATATTAAATTGTAACATAAACAATATGAAACAATGGTTTTAATAACAACTCGTGAACCATTAGAAGAGGAGAATACCATTAAGGAAGTAAAGTTTCATTAATAACAACAAGGTTGTTTTAATTAATCATATTAAATTGTAACATAAACAATATGAAACAATGGTTTTAATAACAACTCGTGAACCATTAGAAGAAAAGAATACCATTAAGGAAGTAAAGTTTCATTAGTAACAACAAGGTTGTTTTAATTAATCATATTAAATTGTAACATAAACAATATGAAATAATGGTTTTAATAACAACTCGTGAACCATTAGAAGAAAAGAATACCATTAAGGAAGTAAAGTTTCATTAGTAACAACAAGGTTGTTTTAATTAATCATATTAAATTGTAACATAAACAATATGAAACAATGGTTTTAATAACAATTCGTGAACCATTAGAAGAAAAGAATACCATTAAGGAAGTAAAGTTTCATTAGTAACAACAAGGTTGTTTTAATTAATGATATTAAATTGTAACATAAACAATATGAAACAATGGTTTTAACAACAATTCGTGAACCATTAGAAGAGGAGAATACCATTAAGGAAGTAAAGTTTCATTAGTAACAACAAGGTTGTTTTAATTAATGATATTAAATTGTAACATAAACAATATGAAACAATGGTTTTAACAACAATTCGTGAACCATTAGAAGAGAAGAATACCATTAAGGAAGAAAAGTTTCATTAGTAACAACAAGGTTGTTTTAATTAATGATATTAAATTGTAACATAAACAATATGAAACAATGGTTTTAACAACAATTCGTGAACCATTAGAAGAGGAGAATACCATTAAGGAAGTAAAGTTTCATTAATAACAACAAGGTTGTTTTAATTAAAATATTAAATTGTAACATAAGCAATATGAAACAATGGTTTTAATAACAACTCGTGAACCATTAGAAGAGAAGAATACCATTAAGGAAGTAAAGTTTCATTAATAACAACAAGGTTGTTTAAATTAAACATATTAAATTGTAACATAAACAATATGAAACAATGGTTACAATAACAACTCGTGAACCATTAGAAGAAAAGAATACCATTAAGGAAGTAAAGTTTCATTAGTAACAACAAGGTTGTTTTAATTAATCATATTAAATTGTAACATAAACAATATGAAATAATGGTTTTAATAACAACTCGTGAACCATAAGAAGAGGAGAATACCATTAAGGAAGTAAAGTTTCATTAATAACAACAAGGTTGTTTTAATTAATCATATTAAATTGTAACATAAACAATATGAAACAATGGTTACAATAACAACTCGTGAACCATTAGAAGAAAAGAATACCATTAAGGAAGTAAAGTTTCATTAGTAACAACAAGGTTGTTTTAATTAATCATATTAAATTGTAACATAAACAATATGAAATAATGGTTTTAATAACAACTCGTGAACCATAAGAAGAGGAGAATACCATTAAGGAAGTAAAGTTTCATTAATAACAACAAGGTTGTTTTAATTAATATTAAATTGTAACATAAACAATATGAAACAATGGTTTTAATAACAACTCGTGAACCATTAGAAGAGAAGAATACCATTAAGGAAGAAAAGTTTCATTAATAACAACAAGGTTGTTTTAATTAAATATATTAAATTGTAACATAAACAATATGAAACAACTCGTGAACCATTAGAAGAAAAGAATACCATTAAGGAAGTAAAGTTTCATTAGTAACAACAAGGTTGTTTTAATTAATGATATTAAATTGTAACATAAACAATATGAAACAATGGTTTTAATAACAACTCGTGAACCATTAGAAGAGGAGAATACCATTAAGGAAGTAAAGTTTCATTAGTAACAACAAGGTTGTTTTAATTAATTATATTAAATTGTAACATAAACAATATGAAACAATGGTTTTAATAACAACTCGTGAACCATTAGAAGAGGAGAATACCATTAAGGAAGTAAAGTTTCATTAATAACAACAAGGTTGTTTTAATTAATCATATTAAATTGTAACATAAACAATATGAAATAATGGTTTTAATAACAACTCGTGAACCATAAGAAGAGGAGAATACCATTAAGGAAGTAAAGTTTCATTAATAACAACAAGGTTGTTTTAATTAATCATATTAAATTGTAACATAAACAATATGAAACAATGGTTACAATAACAACTCGTGAACCATTAGAAGAAAAGAATACCATTAAGGAAGTAAAGTTTCATTAGTAACAACAAGGTTGTTTTAATTAATCATATTAAATTGTAACATAAACAATATGAAACAATGGTTTTAACAACAATTCGTGAACCATTAGAAGAAAAGAATACCATTAAGGAAGTAAAGTTTCATTAGTAACAACAAGGTTGTTTTAATTAATGATATTAAATTGTAACATAAACAATGGGTTTTAACAACAATTCGTGAACCATTAGAATAGGAGAATACCATTAAGGAAGTAAAGTTTCATTAGTAACAACAAGGTTGTTTTAATTAATGATATTAAATTGTAACATAAACAACATGAAACAATGGTTTTAACAACAATTCGTGAACCATTAGAAGAGAAGAATACCATTAAGGAAGTAAAGTTTCATTAGTAACAACAAGGTTGTTTTAATTAATGATATTAAATTGTAACATAAACAATATGAAACAATGGTTTTAATAACAATTCGTGAACCATTAGAAGAGAAGAATACCATTAAGGAAGTAAAGTTTCATTAGTAACAACAAGGTTGTTTTAATTAATGATATTAAATTGTAACATAAACAATATGAAACAATGGTTTTAACAACAATTCGTGAACCATTAGAAGAGGAGAATACCATTAAGGAAGTAAAGTTTCATTAATAACAACAAGGTTGTTTTAATTAAACATATTAAATTGTAACATAAACAATATGAAACAATGGTTTTAATAACAACTCGTGAACCATTAGAAGAGAAGAATACCATCAAGGAAGAAAAGTTTCATTAATAACAACAAGGTTGTTTTAATTAAATATATTAAATTGTAACATAAACAATATGAAACAATCGTTTTAATAACAACTCGTGAACCATTAGAAGAAAAGAATACCATTAAGGAAGTAAAGTTTCATTTGTAACAACAAGGTTGTTTTAATTAATTATATTAAATTGTAACATAAACAATATGAAACTGGTTTTAATAACAACTCGTGAACCATTAGAAGAGGAGAATACCATTAAGGAAGTAAAGTTTCATTAGTAACAGCAAGGTTGTTTTAATTAATTATATTAAATTGTAACATAAACAATATGAAACAATGGTTTTAATAACAACTCGTGAACCATTAGAAGAGGAGAATACCATTAAGGAAGTAAAGTTTCATTAATAACAACAAGGTTGTTTTAATTAATCATATTAAATTGTAACATAAACAACATGAAACAATGGTTTTAACAACAACTCGTGAACCATTAGAAGAGGAGAATACCATTAAGGAAGTAAAGTTTCATTAGTAACAGCAAGGTTGTTTTAATTAATGATTTTAAATTATAACATAAACAATATGAAACAATGGTTTTAACAACAATTCGTGAACCATTAGAAGAGGAGAATACCATTAAGGAAGTAAAGTTTCATTAATAACAACAAGGTTGTTTTAATTAATGATATTAAATTGTAACATAAACAATATGAAATAATGGTTTTAATAACAACTCGTGAACCATAAGAAGAGGAGAATACCATTAAGGAAGTAAAGTTTCATTAATAACAACAAGGTTGTTTTAATTAAACATATTAAATTGTAACATAAACAATATGAAACAATGGTTTTAATAACAACTCGTGAACCATTAGAAGAGAAGAATACCATTAAGGAAGTAAAGTTTCATTAATAACAACAAGGTTGTTTTAATTAATCATATTAAATTGTAACATAAACAATATGAAACAATGGTTTTAATAACAACCATTCGTGAACCATTAGAAGAAACAATGGTTTTAATAACAACTCGTGAACCATTAGAAGAGAAGAATACCATTAAGGAAGTAAAGTTTCATTAGTAACAACAAGGTTGTTTTAATTAATCATATTAAATTGTAACATAAACAATATGAAATAATGGTTTTAATAACAACTCGTGAACCATTAGAAGAGGAGAATACCATTAAGGAAGTAAAGTTTCATTAGTAACAACAAGGTTGTTTTAATTAATCATATTAAATTGTAACATAAATATGAAACAAGGTTGTTTTAATTAACAAAACAATATGAAACAATGGTTTTAATAACAACTCGTGAACCATTAGAAGAAAAGAATACCATTAAGGAAGTAAAGTTTCATTAGTAACAACAAGGTTGTTTTAATTAATCATATTAAATTGTAACATAAACAACATGAAACAATGGTTTTAACAACAATTCGTGAACCATTAGAAGAAAAGAATACCATTAAGGAAGTAAAGTTTCATTAGTAACAACATGAAACAATGGTTTTAACAACAATTCGTGAACCATTAGAAGAGGAGAATACCATTAAGGAAGTAAAGTTTCATTAATAACAACAAGGTTGTTTTAATTAAAATATTAAATTGTAACATAAGCAATATGAAACAATGGTTTTAATAACAACTCGTGAACCATTAGAAGAGAAGAATACCATTAAGGAAGTAAAGTTTCATTAATAACAACAAGGTTGTTTTAATTAATCATATTAAATTGTAACATAAACAATATGAAACAATGGTTACAATAACAACTCGTGAACCATTAGAAGAAAAGAATACCATTAAGGAAGTAAAGTTTCATTAGTAACAACAAGGTTGTTTTAATTAATCATATTAAATTGTAACATAAACAATATGAAATAATGGTTTTAATAACAACTCGTGAACCATAAGAAGAGGAGAATACCATTAAGGAAGTAAAGTTTCATTAATAACAACAAGGTTGTTTTAATTAATCATATTAAATTGTAACATAAACAATATGAAACAATGGTTATAATAACAACTCGTGAACCATTAGAAGAAAAGAATACCATTAAGGAAGTAAAGTTTCATTAGTAACAACAAGGTTGTTTTAATTAATCATATTAAATTGTAACATAAACAATATGAAACAATGGTTTTAACAACAATTCGTGAACCATTAGAAGAAAAGAATACCATTAAGGAAGTAAAGTTTCATTAGTAACAACAAGGTTGTTTTAATTAATGATATTAAATTGTAACATAAACAACATGAAACAATGGTTTTAACAACAATTCGTGAACCATTAGAAGAGAAGAATACCATTAAGGAAGAAAAGTTTCATTAGTAACAACAAGGTTGTTTTAATTAATGATATTAAATTGTAACATAAACAATATGAAACAATGGTTTTAACAACAATTCGTGAACCATTAGAAGAGGAGAATACCATTAAGGAAGTAAAGTTTCATTAATAACAACAAGGTTGTTTTAATTAAACATATTAAATTGTAACATAAACAATATGAAACAATGGTTTTAATAACAACTCGTGAACCATTAGAAGAAAGAATACCATTAAGGAAGAAAAGTTTCATTAATAACAACAAGGTTGTTTTAATTAAATATATTAAATTGTAACATAAACAATATGAAACAATGGTTTTAACAACAACTCGTGAACCATTAGAAGAAAAGAATACCATTAAGGAAGTAAAGTTTCATTAGTAACAACAAGGTTGTTTTAATTAATGATATTAAATTGTAACATAAACAATATGAAACTGGTTTTAATAACAACTCGTGAACCATTAGAAGAGGAGAATACCATTAAGGAAGTAAAGTTTCATTAGTAACAACAAGGTTGTTTTAATTAATTATATTAAATTGTAACATAAACAATATGAAACAATGGTTTTAATAACAACTCGTGAACCATTAGAAGAGGAGAATACCATTAAGGAAGTAAAGTTTCATTAATAACAACAAGGTTGTTTTAATTAATCATATTAAATTGTAACATAAACAATATGAAATAATGGTTTTAATAACAACTCGTGAACCATTAGAAGAGGAGAATACCATTAAGGAAGTAAAGTTTCATTAATAACAACAAGGTTGTTTTAATTAATCATATTAAATTGTAACATAAACAATATGAAACAATGGTTTTAATAACAACTCGTGAACCATTAGAAGAAAAGAATACCATTAAGGAAGTAAAGTTTCATTAGTAACAACAAGGTTGTTTTAATTAATCATATTAAATTGTAACATAAACAACATGAAACAATGGTTTTAACAACAATTCGTGAACCATTAGAAGAAAAGAATACCATTAAGGAAGTAAAGTTTCATTAGTAACAACAAGGTTGTTTTAATTAATGATATTAAATTGTAACATAAACAATATGAAACAATGGTTTTAACAACAATTCGTGAACCATTAGAAGAGGAGAATACCATTAAGGAAGTAAAGTTTCATTAGTAACAACAAGGTTGTTTTAATTAATGATATTAAATTGTAACATAAACAATATGAAACAATGGTTTTAACAACAATTCGTGAACCATTAGAAGAGAAGAATACCATTAAGGAAGAAAAGTTTCATTAGTAACAACAAGGTTGTTTTAATTAATTATATTAAATTGTAACATAAACAACATGAAACAATGGTTTTAACAACAATTCGTGAACCATTAGAAGAGAAGAATACCATTAAGGAAGAAAAGTTTCATTAGTAACAACAAGGTTGTTTTAATTAATGATATTAAATTGTAACATAAACAATATGAAACAATGGTTTTAACAACAATTCGTGAACCATTAGAAGAGGAGAATACCATTAAGGAAGTAAAGTTTCATTAATAACAACAAGGTTGTTTTAATTAAAATATTAAATTGTAACATAAGCAATATGAAACAATGGTTTTAATAACAACTCGTGAACCATTAGAAGAGAAGAATACCATTAAGGAAGTAAAGTTTCATTAATAACAACAAGGTTGTTTTAATTAAATATATTAAATTGTAACATAAACAATATGAAACAATGGTTTTAATAACAACTCGTGAACCATTAGAAGAAAAGAATACCATTAAGGAAGTAAAGTTTCATTAGTAACAACAAGGTTGTTTTAATTAATTATATTAAATTGTAACATAAACAATATGAAACAATGGTTTTAATAACAACTCGTGAACCATTAGAAGAGGAGAATACCATTAAGGAAGTAAAGTTTCATTAGTAACAACAAGGTTGTTTTAATTAATTATATTAAATTGTAACATAAACAATATGAAACAATGGTTTTAATAACAACTCGTGAACCATAAGAAGAGGAGAATACCATTAAGGAAGTAAAGTTTCATTAATAACAACAAGGTTGTTTTAATTAATCATATTAAATTGTAACATAAACAATATGAAACAATGGTTTTAACAACAATTCGTGAACCATTAGAATAGAGAATACCATTAAGGAAGTAAAGTTTCATTAGTAACAACAAGGTTGTTTTAATTAATGATATTAAATTGTAACATAAACAATATGAAACAATGGTTTTAATAACAATTCGTGAACCATTAGAAGAGGAGAATACCATTAAGGAAGTAAAGTTTCATTAATAACAACAAGGTTGTTTTAATTAATCATATTAAATTGTAACATAAACAATATGAAACAATGGTTTTAATAACAACTCGTGAACCATTAGAAGAGGAGAATACCATTAAGGAAGTAAAGTTTCATTAATAACAACAAGGTTGTTTTAATTAAATATATTAAATTGTAACATAAACAATATGAAACAATGGTTTTAATAACAACTCGTGAACCATTAGAAGAAAAGAATACCATTAAGGAAGTAAAGTTTCATTAGTAACAACAAGGTTGTTTTAATTAATTATATTAAATTGTAACATAAACAATATGAAACAATGGTTTTAATAACAACTCGTGAACCATTAGAAGAGGAGAATACCATTAAGGAAGTAAAGTTTCATTAGTAACAACAAGGTTGTTTTAATTAATTATATTAAATTGTAACATAAACAATATGAAACAATGGTTTTAATAACAACTCGTGAACCATTAGAAGAGGAGAATACCATTAAGGAAGTAAAGTTTCATTAATAACAACAAGGTTGTTTTAATTAATCATATTAAATTGTAACATAAACAACATGAAACAATGGTTTTAACAACAATTCGTGAACCATTAGAAGAGGAGAATACCATTAAGGAAGTAAAGTTTCATTAGTAACAACAAGGTTGTTTTAATTAATGATATTAAATTGTAACATAAACAATATGAAACAATGGTTTTAATAACAATTCGTGAACCATTAGAAGAGGAGAATACCATTAAGGAAGTAAAGTTTCATTAATAACAACAAGGTTGTTTTAATTAATGATATTAAATTGTAACATAAACAATATGAAACAATGGTTTTAACAACAATTTGTGAACCATTAGAAGAGGAGAATACCATTAAGGAAGTAAAGTTTCATTAATAACAACAAGGTTGTTTTAATTAATCATATTAAATTGTAACATAAACAATATGAAACAATGGTTTTAATAACAACTCGTGAACCATTAGAAGAGGAGAATACCATTAAGGAAGTAAAGTTTCATTAGTAACAACAAGGTTGTTTTAATTAATCATATTAAATTGTAACATAAACAATATGAAACAATGGTTTTAATAACAACTCGTGAACCATTAGAAGAGGAGAATACCATTAAGGAAGTAAAGTTTCATTAGTAACAACAAGGTTGTTTTAATTAATTATATTAAATTGTAACATAAACAATATGAAACAATGGTTTTAATAACAACTCGTGAACCATTAGAAGAGGAGAATACCATTAAGGAAGTAAAGTTTCATTAGTAACAACAAGGTTGTTTTAATTAATTATATTAAATTGTAACATAAACAATATGAAACAATGGTTTTAATAACAACTCGTGAACCATTAGAAGAGGAGAATACCATTAAGGAAGTAAAGTTTCATTAATAACAACAAGGTTGTTTTAATTAATCATATTAAATTGTAACATAAACAATATGAAACAATGGTTTTAACAACAATTCGTGAACCATTAGAAGAGGAGAATACCATTAAGGAAGTAAAGTTTCATTAGTAACAACAAGGTTGTTTTAATTAATGATATTAAATTGTAACATAAACAATATGAAACAATGGTTTTAATAACAACTCGTGAACCATTAGAAGAGGAGAATACCATTAAGGAAGTAAAGTTTCATTAATAACAACAAGGTTGTTTTAATTAAACATATTAAATTGTAACATAAACAATATGAAACAATGGTTTTAATAACAACTCGTGAACCATTAGAAGAGGAGAATACCATTAAGGAAGTAAAGTTTCATTAATAACAACAAGGTTGTTTTAATTAATCATATTAAATTGTAACATAAACAACATGAAACAATGGTTTTAACAACAATTCGTGAACCATTAGAAGAGGAGAATACCATTAAGGAAGTAAAGTTTCATTAGTAACAACAAGGTTGTTTTAATTAATGATATTAAATTGTAACATAAACAATATGAAACAATGGTTTTAACAACAATTCGTGAACCATTAGAAGAGGAGAATACCATTAAGGAAGTAAAGTTTCATTAATAACAACAAGGTTGTTTAAATTAAACATATTAAATTGTAACATAAACAATATGAAACAATGGTTTTAACAACAATTTGTGAACCATTAGAAGAGGAGAATACCATTAAGGAAGTAAAGTTTCATTAATAACAACAAGGTTGTTTTAATTAATCATATTAAATTGTAACATAAACAATATGAAACAATGGTTTTAATAACAACTCGTGAACTATTAGAAGAGGAGAATACCATTAAGGACGAAAAGTTTCATTAGTAACAACATGGTTGTTTTAATTAATCATAGTAATTTGTAACACAAACAATATGTAGCAATGGTTTTAACAACAACTCTTGAACCTTTAGAAGAGGAGAATACCTTTAAGGAAGTAAAGTTTTATTAGTAACAACAAGGTTGTTTTAATTAATCATAGCAAATTGTAACATAAACAATATGAAACAATAGTTATAACAACAACTCCTGAACCAAAACTAGTAACCAGACAACTATGTACACAAATGGCTAAACAACTGATATGTGAACAACAGAAGTCAAGTCCAAGGAACTCATCATGGACCAAGTTGGAAGTCCTATTATCCAGGAATTCAAAAGGTCATGGTGAGAGAAAAGTATTTTTTATTGTAACATTTTCAAATGTAGATTTCAACTACTATTTCTGAAATATGTGTTTTTATAACACATGTTTTGGACAACATGAGACCTATTGGTTCATCTCGGTTGTTCCATCAGCTAAACTAAATTATAATAATTAAATTTAAAAAATTATAGCCAGCCTTTATCATTCATGTGCTTATCGAGCTTTATCTTTAATGCACTTAAAGTTACTGCCTCTACAACATCCGAAGACAACCCATTCCACTTAAAGTTACTGCCTCTACAACATCCGAAGACAACCCATTCCAAACTACCTTGTTAACAAATAATCTTTCTTTTTTAAATATGATGAACCAGCACTATCAGTTTACAATCTTAAACACTTCAATCAGATCCCGTTTAACTCTTCTTTTTCAATAGAAAACAATTTTAACGATTTCATTCTCCCCTCATATAAAAATCCCCTCCATCCCAAGGACCATTATAGTAATCCACCTCTGAATCCTTTCCATCAATTCCCTGTTCTTTCCTAGGGTAAGGGGCCCGGCATTGCCAGGTAATTAAGGCACTCGACTCGTAAACGGAGGGTCGGGGTTTGAATCCCCGTCACACCAAACATGCTCGCCCTTTAAGCTGTGGGAGCGTTATAATGTGACGGTAAGTCCCACTATTCGTTGGTAAAAGAGTAGCCCAAGAGCTGGCTGTGGGTATTGATGACTAGCTGTCTTCCGTCTAGCCTTACACTGCCCTTACACAGATAGCCCTCGTGTAGCCTTGCGAGAAATTAAAAAAACCAAACCAATCCTTAGGTTAGGCGCCCAACACTTAACATAATATTCGAAATGTGGTCCAACGAGTAATCCGTACAATGACATTATTAGGTCTTTAGAGATGTATTCAATATTTCTATAGATACAACCTATAATACTATTCTTATATTTTATATTGGCTTTATAGATTGACCAAGATCTCTTTCTTTCATGACACTGTTAAGGTTTTCCCATCCCAATTTATTTATAATTCAATGATAACCCACATACATTATCTTGCATTTATTATAATTAAAACCTTTATTCCTCCAACTTACTAAATGGTCTATATCCTTTTCTAGCAGCATTCTCTTCACGACCAGTGACACGCATGGTCCTAAGACAGTCCTAAGGTACACGATTTGTGACATTAATACAGCTTGACTGAACTTCATTTGTCACAATCCTCAGATATCTTCCATCCAACCACTCTTCTATCCAGTTTGCTGATTTATCCCACATAGCTGTAGAGATAATCTTTACAAGCCTTGTATGTGACACTTTGTCAAATGCTTTTTTAAAAATCCAAATACACTAAATATACACTTTTACCCTCATCTACCTAAACAAAGAAATCTTCAAAGCATATCAGAAGGTATGTAAGGCAATATTTGCCTTTACTGAAACCATACTGACTATCCAGTAAAATTATAAACTTCGTTAAATGCCTTTCCAAAGCATATTTTGTCAAACTTTCCAACCTTTTCTCCACAACTGATGTAAGACTAATAAGCCTATAATATTATAATGGGCAACGCCTGTTACCTCCCTTGAAAGGAGGAGTTACGTTAGGTTTGGTTTGTTATGAATGGTGACATAATAAATATTAATCACTTATTTATTTATCACTACACCACTACATGAGAGTCAGTGGAAAAATAAATTTCAAGTTACGGAAACTTTTACCAGAACGAGGGATTTTAATGTTTTCAATTTTTGTTTTTCAAGTGAACTCGAGTTCCCCAGTGGCACAGTAGTATATCGGTTGAGTGACCCAGGGGCGTAGATGTTTTACACCCGATGTGGGGGCATGAATTTTGCAACCACTTATGTGGACTGTTCAATTTACAAATTGGTAATATGTGATTACGTGAACCTGAAAGCTGTAAACATGCAGTAACAGAGTAATCTTGTTGCCACGATACTTGCATGTATATTTAGGACAACTGACTGATACTTACGAACTATCGCTTAGATCGAAAAGCTTAGAAGCACGCATATATTAAAGATGTACATTTCGGTTCCTGAAAAAGCCTACATCTAGGCCTAATTATGTAATTCGATTGGTCAGAACACGAGAATCACAAGAACAAACACACTGTTTGTAGGCCTGTGATGCAATAAAACAATTCAACAGACCAAACTGTAGGGGGGATGATTGTATGCACCATACCCCCACCTAAAATGAAGGGGGAATGTATACCGTCCATCCCCCAGGACCTACGCGCCCGCTGCGGACTCACAACGCTAGAAATCAGATTTCTATAACCGTAACGAACAGAGCATAGATAGCTTTTGTAATTACCTTCAAACAAATCAAAATCAAACGTGATTGGCGTTACGTTTGGCATTCAAGAGATGGCGGTACCAGCGTAATTAACTGACGAATTACTTTTTAGTTCGCCATTAAACATAGAGCTGCACTGTTGACTAACACACCTTCTCGTCACAGGTATTCAAACCAGGTTTGTAATGCTTTAAACCTACACACTTACTGCTGAAGGACGGAGGTTACAAATTACTACTCTTAATCTCATTAAAATGTGTAAGAAAGTTTACTTGTTCATTAGTGTTCATAATGTTTTATATACTTCTATCTTATTAAAGATTTTTTTTTTTCGAATTTCGCGGAAAGCTACTCGAGGGCTATCGGCGCTAGCCGACCCTAATTTAGGCAACTCTTGAGCTACTCTTTTACCAACGAATAGTGGGATTTACCGTCACAATATAACGATCCTATGGCTGTGAGGGCGAGCATGTTTTGGTGCGACAAGGATTCGAAAACGGGAACCTTAGATAAGTACGTTGCATGCAGGTTAGATTCTCTGAATAATTTTATTTGTAATACAGAACCACAAGTGTTATTTTTATTTATTGCCAGACTGGTTGGACAAATGGAGTTTTAGGTTGTATCTGCAGAAATATTGAATAAATGTATAAATGGGTTTGGCCCGGCATGGCCAGATGGGTCAAGGCGTTCGACTCGTAATTCGAGGGTCGCGGGTTCGAATCCCCATCGCACCAAACATGCTCGCCCTTTTAGCCTTGCTGGAGTTATAATGTGACGGTCAATCCCACTATTCATTGGTAAAAGAGTAGCCCAAGAGTTGGCGGTGAGTGGTAATGACTAGCTGCTCTCCCTTTAGTCTTTCATCGCTAAATTAGAGACGGCTAGCACAGATAACCCTCGTGTAAATTTGCGCGAAATTCAAAACAAACAAACAAATAGTGAATAGGTTATAATTTCATTTTAATAGGTTGTCCAGAACTAAATGTTGTTTTTGAACTGTGAAGTTTGTAAAAGTATAAACCAGTTTTGTAAAACATGATTTAACTAAAGTAAGCACCATTTGCTTTAACACAATTTTATCAACGTGTAACGTTGCTGTTTATAACCCTAACACACATTTACCAACGTATAACGATGCTGTTTATAACCATAACACACTTTCGATGCTGTTTATAACCCTAACACACATTTACCAACGTGTAACGATGCTGTTTATAACCATAACACACTTTCGATGCTGTTTATAACCCTAACACACATTTACCAAGGTGTAACGATGATGTTTCTAACCCTAACACACTTTTACCAACGTGTAACGATGCTGTTTATAACCCTAACACACTTTTACCAACGTGTAACGATGCTGTTTATAACCCTAACACACATTTACCAAGGTGTAACGATGATGTTTATAACCCTAACACACATTTACCAACGTGTAACGATGCTGTTTATAACTGTAGAAATCAAAGTAACAGTTCAGTAACAGATACGTGTTAATGTCTGGTTAATGTTCCATGTAGTTTGTTAAGTAACAGACACATGTTAATGTCTGGTTAATGTTCCATGTAGTTTGTTCAGTAACAGATACATATTAATGTCTGGTTAATGTTCCATGTAGTTTGTTCAGTAACAGATACATGTTAATGTCTGGTTGATGTTCCGTGTAGTTTGTTCAGTAACAGATACATGTTAATGTCTGGTTGATGTTCCGTGTAGTTTGTTCAGTAACAGATACATGTTAATGTCTGGTTAATGTTCCATGTAGTTTGTTCAGTAACAGATACATGTTAATGTCTGGTTGATGTTCCATGTAGTTTGTTCAGTAACAGATACATGTTAATGTCTGGTTGATGTTCCATGTAGTTTGTTTAGTAACAGATACATGTTAATGTCTGGTTGATGTTCCATGTAGTTTGTTAAGTAACAGATACATGTTAATGTCTGGTTAATGTTCCATGTAGTTTGTTCAGTAACAGATACATGTTAATGTCTGGTTAATGTTCCATGTAGTTTGTTCAGTAACAGATACATGTTAATGTCTGGTTGATGTTCCATGTAGTTTGTTCAGTAACAGATACATGTTAATGTCTGGTTGATGTTCCATGTAGTTTGTTAAGTAACAGATACATGTTAATGTCTGGTTGATGTTCCATGTAGTTTGTTCAGTAACAGATACATGTTAATGTCTGGTTGATGTTCCATGTAGTTTGTTCAGTAACAGATACATGTTAATGTCTGGTTAATGTTCCATGTAGTTTGTTCAGTAACAGATACATGTTAATGTCTGGTTAATGTTCCATGTAGTTTGTTCAGTAACAGATACATGTTAATGTCTGGTTGATGTTCCATGTAGTTTGTTCAGTAACAGATACATGTTAATGTCTGGTTAATGTTCCATGTAGTTTGTTCAGTAACAGATACATGTTAATGTCTGGTTAATGTTCCATGTAGTTTGTTCAGTAACAGATACATGTTAATGTCTGGTTGATGTTCCATGTAGTTTGTTCAGTAACAGATACATGTTAATGTCTGGTTAATGTTCCATGTAGTTTGTTCAGTAACAGATACATGTTAATGTCTGGTTGATGTTCCATGTAGTTTGTTCAGTAACAGATACATGTTAATGTCTGGTTGATGTTCCATGTAGTTTGTTCAGTAACAGATACATGTTAATGTCTGGTTAATGTTCCATGTAGTTTGTTCAGTAACAGATACATGTTAATGTCTGGTTAATGTTCCATGTAGTTTGTTCAGTAACAGATACATGTTAATGTCTGGTTAATGTTCCATGTAGTTTGTTCAGTAACAGATACATGTTAATGTCTGGTTGATGTTCCATGTAGTTTGTTCAGTAACAGATACATGTTAATGTCTGGTTAATGTTCCATGTAGTTTGTTCAGTAACAGATACATGTTAATGTCTGGTTAATGTTCCATGTAGTTTGTTCAGTAACAGATACATGTTAATGTCTGGTTGATGTTCCATGTAGTTTGTTCAGTAACAGATACATGTTAATGTCTGGTTGATGTTCCATGTAGTTTGTTCAGTAACAGATACATGTTAATGTCTGGTTGATGTTCCATGTAGTTTGTTAACAGTAACAGATACATGTTAATGTCTGGTTAATGTTCCATGTAGTTTGTTCAGTAACAGATACATGTTAATGTCTGGTTAATGTTCCATGTAGTTTGTTCAGTAACAGATACATGTTAATGTCTGGTTGATGTTCCATGTAGTTTGTTCAGTAACAGATACATGTTAATGTCTGGTTAATGTTCCATGTAGTTTGTTCAGTAACAGATACATGTTAATGTCTGGTTGATGTTCCATGTAGTTTGTTCAGTAACAGATACATGTTAATGTCTGGTTAATGTTCCATGTAGTTTGTTCAGTAACAGATACATGTTAATGTCTGGTTGATGTTCCATGTAGTTTGTTCAGTAACAGATACATGTTAATGTCTGGTTGATGTTCCATGTAGTTTGTTCAGTAACAGATACATGTTAATGTCTGGTTAATGTTCCATGTAGTTTGTTCAGTAACAGATACATGTTAATGTCTGGTTGATGTTCCATGTAGTTTGTTCAGTAACAGATACATGTTAATGTCTGGTTAATGTTCCATGTAGTTTGTTCAGTAACAGATACATGTTAATGTCTGGTTGATGTTCCATGTAGTTTGTTCAGTAACAGATACATGTTAATGTCTGGTTAATGTTCCATGTAGTTTGTTCAGTAACAGATACATGTTAATGTCTGGTTGATGTTCCATGTAGTTTGTTCAGTAACAGATACATGTTAATGTCTGGTTAATGTTCCATGTAGTTTGTTCAGTAACAGATACATGTTAATGTCTGGTTAATGTTCCATGTAGTTTGTTCAGTAACAGATACATGTTAATGTCTGGTTGATGTTCCATGTAGTTTGTTCAGTAACAGATACATGTTAATGTCTGGTTGATGTTCCATGTAGTTTGTTCAGTAACAGATACATGTTAATGTCTGGTTGATGTTCCATGTAGTTTGTTCAGTAACAGATACATGTTAATGTCTGGTTGATGTTCCATGTAGTTTGTTCAGTAACAGATACATGTTAATGTCTGGTTAATGTTCCATGTAGTTTGTTCAGTAACAGATACATGTTAATGTCTGGTTAATGTTCCATGTAGTTTGTTCAGTAACAGATACATGTTAATGTCTGGTTGAATGTTCCATGTAGTTTGTTCAGTAACAGATACATGTTAATGTCTGGTTGATGTTCCATGTAGTTTGTTCAGTAACAGATACATGTTAATGTCTGGTTGATGTTCCATGTAGTTTGTTCAGTAACAGATACATGTTAATGTCTGGTTGAATGTTCCATGTAGTTTGTTCAGTAACAGATACATGTTAATGTCTGGTTGATGTTCCATGTAGTTTGTTCAGTAACAGATACATGTTAATGTCTGGTTGATGTTCCATGTAGTTTGTTCAGTAACAGATACATGTTAATGTCTGGTTGATGTTCCATGTAGTTTGTTCAGTAACAGATACATGTTAATGTCTGGTTGATGTTCCATGTAGTTTGTTCAGTAACAGATACATGTTAATGTCTGGTTGATGTTCCATGTAGTTTGTTCAGTAACAGATACATGTTAATGTCTGGTTGATGTTCCATGTAGTTTGTTCAGTAACAGATACATGTTAATGTCTGGTTGATGTTCCATGTAGTTTGTTCAGTAACAGATACATGTTAATGTCTGGTTGATGTTCCATGTAGTTTGTTCAGTAACAGATACATGTTAATGTCTGGTTGATGTTCCATGTAGTTTGTTCAGTAACAGATACATGTTAATGTCTGGTTGATGTTCCATGTAGTTTGTTCAGTAACAGATACATGTTAATGTCTGGTTAATGTTCCATGTAGTTTGTTCAGTAACAGATACATGTTAATGTCTGGTTGATGTTCCATGTAGTTTGTTCAGTAACAGATACATGTTAATGTCTGGTTGATGTTCCATGTAGTTTGTTCAGTAACAGATACATGTTAATGTCTGGTTGATGTTCCATGTAGTTTGTTCAGTAACAGATACATGTTAATGTCTGGTTAATGTTCCATGTAGTTTGTTCAGTAACAGATACATGTTAATGTCTGGTTGATGTTCCATGTAGTTTGTTCAGTAACAGATACATGTTAATGTCTGGTTGATGTTCCATGTAGTTTGTTCAGTAACAGATACATGTTAATGTCTGGTTAATGTTCCATGTAGTTTGTTCAGTAACAGATACATGTTAATGTCTGGTTAATGTTCCATGTAGTTTGTTCAGTAACAGATACATGTTAATGTCTGGTTGATGTTCCATGTAGTTTGTTCAGTAACAGATACATGTTAATGTCTGGTTGATGTTCCATGTAGTTTGTTCAGTAACAGATACATGTTAATGTCTGGTTAATGTTCCATGTAGTTTGTTCAGTAACAGATACATGTTAATGTCTGGTTGATGTTCCATGTAGTTTGTTCAGTAACAGATACATGTTAATGTCTGGTTAATGTTCCATGTAGTTTGTTCAGTAACAGATACATGTTAATGTCTGGTTGATGTTCCATGTAGTTTGTTCAGTAACAGATACATGTTAATGTCTGGTTGATGTTCCATGTAGTTTGTTCAGTAACAGATACATGTTAATGTCTGGTTGATGTTCCATGTAGTTTGTTCAGTAACAGATACATGTTAATGTCTGGTTAATGTTCCATGTAGTTTGTTCAGTAACAGATACATGTTAATGTCTGGTTAATGTTCCATGTAGTTTGTTCAGTAACAGATACATGTTAATGTCTGGTTGATGTTCCATGTAGTTTGTTCAGTAACAGATACATGTTAATGTCTGGTTGATGTTCCATGTAGTTTGTTCAGTAACAGATACATGTTAATGTCTGGTTGATGTTCCATGTAGTTTGTTCAGTAACAGATACATGTTAATGTCTGGTTGATGTTCCATGTAGTTTGTTCAGTAACAGATACATGTTAATGTCTGGTTGATGTTCCATGTAGTTTGTTCAGTAACAGATACATGTTAATGTCTGGTTGATGTTCCATGTAGTTTGTTCAGTAACAGATACATGTTAATGTCTGGTTGAATGTTCCATGTAGTTTGTTCAGTAACAGATACATGTTAATGTCTGGTTGATGTTCCATGTAGTTTGTTCAGTAACAGATACATGTTAATGTCTGGTTGATGTTCCATGTAGTTTGTTCAGTAACAGATACATGTTAATGTCTGGTTAATGTTCCATGTAGTTTGTTCAGTAACAGATACATGTTAATGTCTGGTTGATGTTCCATGTAGTTTGTTCAGTAACAGATACATGTTAATGTCTGGTTGATGTTCCATGTAGTTTGTTCAGTAACAGATACATGTTAATGTCTGGTTGATGTTCCATGTAGTTTGTTCAGTAACAGATACATGTTAATGTCTGGTTGATGTTCCATGTAGTTTGTTCAGTAACAGATACATGTTAATGTCTGGTTAATGTTCCATGTAGTTTGTTCAGTAACAGATACATGTTAATGTCTGGTTGATGTTCCATGTAGTTTGTTCAGTAACAGATACATGTTAATGTCTGGTTGATGTTCCATGTAGTTTGTTCAGTAACAGATACATGTTAATGTCTGGTTGATGTTCCATGTAGTTTGTTCAGTAACAGATACATGTTAATGTCTGGTTGATGTTCCATGTAGTTTGTTCAGTAACAGATACATGTTAATGTCTGGTTGATGTTCCATGTAGTTTGTTCAGTAACAGATACATGTTAATGTCTGGTTGATGTTCCATGTAGTTTGTTCAGTAACAGATACATGTTAATGTCTGGTTGATGTTCCATGTAGTTTGTTCAGTAACAGATACATGTTAATGTCTGGTTGATGTTCCATGTAGTTTGTTCAGTAACAGATACATGTTAATGTCTGGTTGATGTTCCATGTAGTTTGTTCAGTAACAGATACATGTTAATGTCTGGTTGATGTTCCATGTAGTTTGTTCAGTAACAGATACATGTTAATGTCTGGTTAATGTTCCATGTAGTTTGTTCAGTAACAGATACATGTTAATGTCTGGTTAATGTTCCATGTAGTTTGTTCAGTAACAGATACATGTTAATGTCTGGTTGATGTTCCATGTAGTTTGTTCAGTAACAGATACATGTTAATGTCTGGTTATGTTCCATGTTCCATGTAGTTTGTTCAGTAACAGATACATGTTAATGTCTGGTTGATGTTCCATGTAGTTTGTTCAGTAACAGATACATGTTAATGTCTGGTTGATGTTCCATGTAGTTTGTTCAGTAACAGATACATGTTAATGTCTGGTTGATGTTCCATGTAGTTTGTTCAGTAACAGATACATGTTAATGTCTGGTTGATGTTCCATGTAGTTTGTTCAGTAACAGATACATGTTAATGTCTGGTTGATGTTCCATGTAGTTTGTTCAGTAACAGATACATGTTAATGTCTGGTTGATGTTCCATGTAGTTTGTTCAGTAACAGATACATGTTAATGTCTGGTTGATGTTCCATGTAGTTTGTTCAGTAACAGATACATGTTAATGTCTGGTTGATGTTCCATGTAGTTTGTTCAGTAACAGATACATGTTAATGTCTGGTTGATGTTCCATGTAGTTTGTTCAGTAACAGATACATGTTAATGTCTGGTTGATGTTCCATGTAGTTTGTTCAGTAACAGATACATGTTAATGTCTGGTTGATGTTCCATGTAGTTTGTTCAGTAACAGATACATGTTAATGTCTGGTTGATGTTCCATGTAGTTTGTTCAGTAACAGATACATGTTAATGTCTGGTTGATGTTCCATGTAGTTTGTTCAGTAACAGATACATGTTAATGTCTGGTTAATGTTCCATGTAGTTTGTTCAGTAACAGATACATGTTAATGTCTGGTTGATGTTCCATGTAGTTTGTTCAGTAACAGATACATGTTAATGTCTGGTTGATGTTCCATGTAGTTTGTTCAGTAACAGATACATGTTAATGTCTGGTTGATGTTCCATGTAGTTTGTTCAGTAACAGATACATGTTAATGTCTGGTTGATGTTCCATGTAGTTTGTTCAGTAACAGATACATGTTAATGTCTGGTTGATGTTCCATGTAGTTTGTTCAGTAACAGATACATGTTAATGTCTGGTTGATGTTCCATGTAGTTTGTTCAGTAACAGATACATGTTAATGTCTGGTTGATGTTCCATGTAGTTTGTTCAGTAACAGATACATGTTAATGTCTGGTTGATGTTCCATGTAGTTTGTTCAGTAACAGATACATGTTAATGTCTGGTTGATGTTCCATGTAGTTTGTTCAGTAACAGATACATGTTAATGTCTGGTTGATGTTCCATGTAGTTTGTTCAGTAACAGATACATGTTAATGTCTGGTTGATGTTCCATGTAGTTTGTTCAGTAACAGATACATGTTAATGTCTGGTTGTGTCCATGTAGTTTGTTCAGTAACAGATACATGTTAATGTCTGGTTGATGTTCCATGTAGTTTGTTCAGTAACAGATACATGTTAATGTCTGGTTAATGTTCCATGTAGTTTGTTCAGTAACAGATACATGTTAATGTCTGGTTGATGTTCCATGTAGTTTGTTCAGTAACAGATACATGTTAATGTCTGGTTGATGTTCCATGTAGTTTGTTCAGTAACAGATACATGTTAATGTCTGGTTGATGTTCCATGTAGTTTGTTCAGTAACAGATACATGTTAATGTCTGGTTGATGTTCCATGTAGTTTGTTCAGTAACAGATACATGTTAATGTCTGGTTGATGTTCCATGTAGTTTGTTCAGTAACAGATACATGTTAATGTCTGGTTGATGTTCCATGTAGTTTGTTCAGTAACAGATACATGTTAATGTCTGGTTGATGTTCCATGTAGTTTGTTCAGTAACAGATACATGTTAATGTCTGGTTGATGTTCCATGTAGTTTGTTCAGTAACAGATACATGTTAATGTCTGGTTGATGTTCCATGTAGTTTGTTCAGTAACAGATACATGTTATGTAGTCTGGTTGATGTTCCATGTAGTTTGTTCAGTAACAGATACATGTTAATGTCTGGTTGATGTTCCATGTAGTTTGTTCAGTAACAGATACATGTTAATGTCTGGTTGATGTTCCATGTAGTTTGTTCAGTAACAGATACATGTTAATGTCTGGTTAATGTTCCATGTAGTTTGTTCAGTAACAGATACATGTTAATGTCTGGTTGATGTTCCATGTAGTTTGTTCAGTAACAGATACATGTTAATGTCTGGTTGATGTTCCATGTAGTTTGTTCAGTAACAGATACATGTTAATGTCTGGTTGATGTTCCATGTAGTTTGTTCAGTAACAGATACATGTTAATGTCTGGTTGATGTTCCATGTAGTTTGTTCAGTAACAGATACATGTTAATGTCTGGTTGATGTTCCATGTAGTTTGTTCAGTAACAGATACATGTTAATGTCTGGTTGATGTTCCATGTAGTTTGTTCAGTAACAGATACATGTTAATGTCTGGTTGATGTTCCATGTAGTTTGTTCAGTAACAGATACATGTTAATGTCTGGTTAATGTTCCATGTAGTTTGTTTTGTTCAGTAACAGATACATGTTAATGTCTGGTTGATGTTCCATGTAGTTTGTTCAGTAACAGATACATGTTAATGTCTGGTTGATGTTCCATGTAGTTTGTTCAGTAACAGATACATGTTAATGTCTGGTTGATGTTCCATGTAGTTTGTTCAGTAACAGATACATGTTAATGTCTGGTTATTCCATGTAGTTTGTTCAGTAACAGATACATGTTAATGTCTGGTTAATGTTCCATGTAGTTTGTTCAGTAACAGATACATGTTAATGTCTGGTTGATGTTCCATGTAGTTTGTTCAGTAACAGATACATGTTAATGTCTGGTTGATGTTCCATGTAGTTTGTTCAGTAACAGATACATGTTAATGTCTGGTTGATGTTCCATGTAGTTTGTTCAGTAACAGATACATGTTAATGTCTGGTTGATGTTCCATGTAGTTTGTTCAGTAACAGATACATGTTAATGTCTGGTTGATGTTCCATGTAGTTTGTTCAGTAACAGATACATGTTAATGTCTGGTTACATGTTAATGTCTGATGTTCCATGTAGTTTGTTCAGTAACAGATACATGTTAATGTCTGGTTGATGTTCCATGTAGTTTGTTCAGTAACAGATACATGTTAATGTCTGGTTGATGTTCCATGTAGTTTGTTCAGTAACAGATACATGTTAATGTCTGGTTGATGTTCCATGTAGTTTGTTCAGTAACAGATACATGTTAATGTCTGGTTGATGTTCCATGTAGTTTGTTCAGTAACAGATACATGTTAATGTCTGGTTGATGTTCCATGTAGTTTGTTCAGTAACAGATACATGTTAATGTCTGGTTGATGTTCCATGTAGTTTGTTCAGTAACAGATACATGTTAATGTCTGGTTGATGTTCCATGTAGTTTGTTCAGTAACAGATACATGTTAATGTCTGGTTGATGTTCCATGTAGTTTGTTCAGTAACAGATACATGTTAATGTCTGGTTGATGTTCCATGTAGTTTGTTCAGTAACAGATACATGTTAATGTCTGGTTAATGTTCCATGTAGTTTGTTCAGTAACAGATACATGTTAATGTCTGGTTAATGTTCCATGTAGTTTGTTCAGTAACAGATACATGTTAATGTCTGGTTGATGTTCCATGTAGTTTGTTCAGTAACAGATACATGTTAATGTCTGGTTGATGTTCCATGTAGTTTGTTCAGTAACAGATACATGTTAATGTCTGGTTGATGTTCCATGTAGTTTGTTCAGTAACAGATACATGTTAATGTCTGGTTAATGTTCCATGTAGTTTGTTCAGTAACAGATACATGTTAATGTCTGGTTAATGTTCCATGTAGTTTGTTCAGTAACAGATACATGTTAATGTCTGGTTGATGTTCCATGTAGTTTGTTCAGTAACAGATACATGTTAATGTCTGGTTGATGTTCCATGTAGTTTGTTCAGTAACAGATACATGTTAATGTCTGGTTGATGTTCCATGTAGTTTGTTCAGTAACAGATACATGTTAATGTCTGGTTGATGTTCCATGTAGTTTGTTCAGTAACAGATACATGTTAATGTCTGGTTAATGTTCCATGTAGTTTGTTCAGTAACAGATACATGTTAATGTCTGGTTGATGTTCCATGTAGTTTGTTCAGTAACAGATACATGTTAATGTCTGGTTGATGTTCCATGTAGTTTGTTCAGTAACAGATACATGTTAATGTCTGGTTGATGTTCCATGTAGTTTGTTCAGTAACAGATACATGTTAATGTCTGGTTGATGTTCCATGTAGTTTGTTCAGTAACAGATACATGTTAATGTCTGGTTGATGTTCCATGTAGTTTGTTCAGTAACAGATACATGTTAATGTCTGGTTGATGTTCCATGTAGTTTGTTCAGTAACAGATACATGTTAATGTCTGGTTGATGTTCCATGTAGTTTGTTCAGTAACAGATACATGTTAATGTCTGGTTGATGTTCCATGTAGTTTGTTCAGTAACAGATACATGTTAATGTCTGGTTGATGTTCCATGTAGTTTGTTCAGTAACAGATACATGTTAATGTCTGGTTGATGTTCCATGTAGTTTGTTCAGTAACAGATACATGTTAATGTCTGGTTGATGTTCCATGTAGTTTGTTCAGTAACAGATACATGTTAATGTCTGGTTGATGTTCCATGTAGTTTGTTCAGTAACAGATACATGTTAATGTCTGGTTGATGTTCCATGTAGTTTGTTCAGTAACAGATACATGTTAATGTCTGGTTGATGTTCCATGTAGTTTGTTCAGTAACAGATACATGTTAATGTCTGGTTGATGTTCCATGTAGTTTGTTCAGTAACAGATACATGTTAATGTCTGGTTGATGTTCCATGTAGTTTGTTCAGTAACAGATACATGTTAATGTCTGGTTGATGTTCCATGTAGTTTGTTCAGTAACAGATACATGTTAATGTCTGGTTGATGTTCCATGTAGTTTGTTCAGTAACAGATACATGTTAATGTCTGGTTGATGTTCCATGTAGTTTGTTCAGTAACAGATACATGTTAATGTCTGGTTGATGTTCCATGTAGTTTGTTCAGTAACAGATACATGTTAATGTCTGGTTAATGTTCCATGTAGTTTGTTCAGTAACAGATACATGTTAATGTCTGGTTGATGTTCCATGTAGTTTGTTCAGTAACAGATACATGTTAATGTCTGGTTGATGTTCCATGTAGTTTGTTCAGTAACAGATACATGTTAATGTCTGGTTGATGTTCCATGTAGTTTGTTCAGTAACAGATACATGTTAATGTCTGGTTGATGTTCCATGTAGTTTGTTCAGTAACAGATACATGTTAATGTCTGGTTGATGTTCCATGTAGTTTGTTCAGTAACAGATACATGTTAATGTCTGGTTGTTATGTTCCATGTAGTTTGTTCAGTAACAGATACATGTTAATGTCTGGTTGATGTTCCATGTAGTTTGTTCAGTAACAGATACATGTTAATGTCTGGTTGATGTTCCATGTAGTTTGTTCAGTAACAGATACATGTTAATGTCTGGTTAATGTTCCATGTAGTTTGTTCAGTAACAGATACATGTTAATGTCTGGTTAATGTTCCATGTAGTTTGTTCAGTAACAGATACATGTTAATGTCTGGTTAATGTTCCATGTAGTTTGTTCAGTAACAGATACATGTTAATGTCTGGTTGAATGTTCCATGTAGTTTGTTCAGTAACAGATACATGTTAATGTCTGGTTGAATGTTCCATGTAGTTTGTTCAGTAACAGATACATGTTAATGTCTGGTTGATGTTCCATGTAGTTTGTTCAGTAACAGATACATGTTAATGTCTGGTTGATGTTCCATGTAGTTTGTTCAGTAACAGATACATGTTAATGTCTGGTTGATGTTCCATGTAGTTTGTTCAGTAACAGATACATGTTAATGTCTGGTTGATGTTCCATGTAGTTTGTTCAGTAACAGATACATGTTAATGTCTGGTTGATGTTCCATGTAGTTTGTTCAGTAACAGATACATGTTAATGTCTGGTTAATGTTCCATGTAGTTTGTTCAGTAACAGATACATGTTAATGTCTGGTTGATGTTCCATGTAGTTTGTTCAGTAACAGATACATGTTAATGTCTGGTTGATGTTCCATGTAGTTTGTTCAGTAACAGATACATGTTAATGTCTGGTTGATGTTCCATGTAGTTTGTTCAGTAACAGATACATGTTAATGTCTGGTTAATGTTCCATGTAGTTTGTTCAGTAACAGATACATGTTAATGTCTGGTTGATGTTCCATGTAGTTTGTTCAGTAACAGATACATGTTAATGTCTGGTTGATGTTCCATGTAGTTTGTTCAGTAACAGATACATGTTAATGTCTGGTTGATGTTCCATGTAGTTTGTTCAGTAACAGATACATGTTAATGTCTGGTTGATGTTCCATGTAGTTTGTTCAGTAACAGATACATGTTAATGTCTGGTTGATGTTCCATGTAGTTTGTTCAGTAACAGATACATGTTAATGTCTGGTTGATGTTCCATGTAGTTTGTTCAGTAACAGATACATGTTAATGTCTGGTTGATGTTCCATGTAGTTTGTTCAGTAACAGATAATGTCTGGTTGATGTTCCATGTAGTTTGTTCAGTAACAGATACATGTTAATGTCTGGTTGATGTTCCATGTAGTTTGTTCAGTAACAGATACATGTTAATGTCTGGTTGATGTTCCATGTAGTTTGTTCAGTAACAGATACATGTTAATGTCTGGTTGATGTTCCATGTAGTTTGTTCAGTAACAGATACATGTTAATGTCTGGTTGATGTTCCATGTAGTTTGTTCAGTAACAGATACATGTTAATGTCTGGTTGATGTTCCATGTAGTTTGTTCAGTAACAGATACATGTTAATGTCTGGTTGATGTTCCATGTAGTTTGTTCAGTAACAGATACATGTTAATGTCTGGTTGATGTTCCATGTAGTTTGTTCAGTAACAGATACATGTTAATGTCTGGTTGATGTTCCATGTAGTTTGTTCAGTAACAGATACATGTGTCTGGTTGATGTTCCATGTAGTTTGTTCAGTAACAGATACATGTTAATGTCTGGTTGATGTTCCATGTAGTTTGTTCAGTAACAGATACATGTTAATGTCTGGTTGATGTTCCATGTAGTTTGTTCAGTAACAGATACATGTTAATGTCTGGTTGATGTTCCATGTAGTTTGTTCAGTAACAGATACATGTTAATGTCTGGTTGATGTTCCATGTAGTTTGTTCAGTAACAGATACATGTTAATGTCTGGTTGATGTTCCATGTAGTTTGTTCAGTAACAGATACATGTTAATGTCTGGTTGATGTTCCATGTAGTTTGTTCAGTAACAGATACATGTTAATGTCTGGTTGATGTTCCATGTAGTTTGTTCAGTAACAGATACATGTTAATGTCTGGTTGATGTTCCATGTAGTTTGTTCAGTAACAGATACATGTTAATGTCTGGTTGATGTTCCATGTAGTTTGTTCAGTAACAGATACATGTTAATGTCTGGTTGATGTTCCATGTAGTTTGTTCAGTAACAGATACATGTTAATGTCTGGTTAATGTTCCATGTAGTTTGTTCAGTAACAGATACATGTTAATGTCTGGTTGATGTTCCATGTAGTTTGTTCAGTAACAGATACATGTTAATGTCTGGTTGATGTTCCATGTAGTTTGTTCAGTAACAGATACATGTTAATGTCAGATACATGTTAATGTCTGGTTGATGTTCCATGTAGTTTGTTCAGTAACAGATACATGTTAATGTCTGGTTGATGTTCCATGTAGTTTGTTCAGTAACAGATACATGTTAATGTCTGGTTGATGTTCCATGTAGTTTGTTCAGTAACAGATACATGTTAATGTCTGGTTGATGTTCCATGTAGTTTGTTCAGTAACAGATACATGTTAATGTCTGGTTGATGTTCCATGTAGTTTGTTCAGTAACAGATACATGTTAATGTCTGGTTGATGTTCCATGTAGTTTGTTCAGTAACAGATACATGTTAATGTCTGGTTCCATGTGTTCCATGTAGTTTGTTCAGTAACAGATACATGTTAATGTCTGGTTGATGTTCCATGTAGTTTGTTCAGTAACAGATACATGTTAATGTCTGGTTGATGTTCCATGTAGTTTGTTCAGTAACAGATACATGTTAATGTCTGGTTGATGTTCCATGTAGTTTGTTCAGTAACAGATACATGTTAATGTCTGGTTGATGTTCCATGTAGTTTGTTCAGTAACAGATACATGTTAATGTCTGGTTGATGTTCCATGTAGTTTGTTCAGTAACAGATACATGTTAATGTCTGGTTAATGTCTGGTTGATGTTCCATGTAGTTTGTTCAGTAACAGATACATGTTAATGTCTGGTTGATGTTCCATGTAGTTTGTTCAGTAACAGATACATGTTAATGTCTGGTTGATGTTCCATGTAGTTTGTTCAGTAACAGATACATGTTAATGTCTGGTTGATGTTCCATGTAGTTTGTTCAGTAACAGATACATGTTAATGTCTGGTTGATGTTCCATGTAGTTTGTTCAGTAACAGATACATGTTAATGTCTGGTTGATGTTCCATGTAGTTTGTTCAGTAACAGATACATGTTAATGTCTGGTTGATGTTCCATGTAGTTTGTTCAGTAACAGATACATGTTAATGTCTGGTTGATGTTCCATGTAGTTTGTTCAGTAACAGATACATGTTAATGTCTGGTTGATGTTCCATGTAGTTTGTTCAGTAACAGATACATGTTAATGTCTGGTTGATGTTCCATGTAGTTTGTTCAGTAACAGATACATGTTAATGTCTGGTTGATGTTCCATGTAGTTTGTTCAGTAACAGATACATGTTAATGTCTGGTTGATGTTCCATGTAGTTTGTTCAGTAACAGATACATGTTAATGTCTGGTTGATGTTCCATGTAGTTTGTTCAGTAACAGATACATGTTAATGTCTGGTTGATGTTCCATGTAGTTTGTTCAGTAACAGATACATGTTAATGTCTGGTTGATGTTCCATGTAGTTTGTTCAGTAACAGATACATGTTAATGTCTGGTTGATGTTCCATGTAGTTTGTTCAGTAACAGATACATGTTAATGTCTGGTTGATGTTCCATGTAGTTTGTTCAGTAACAGATACATGTTAATGTCTGGTTGATGTTCCATGTAGTTTGTTCAGTAACAGATACATGTTAATGTCTGGTTGATGTTCCATGTAGTTTGTTCAGTAACAGATACATGTTAATGTCTGGTTGATGTTCCATGTAGTTTGTTCAGTAACAGATACATGTTAATGTCTGGTTGATGTTCCATGTAGTTTGTTCAGTAACAGATACATGTTAATGTCTGGTTGATGTTCCATGTAGTTTGTTCAGTAACAGATACATGTTAATGTCTGGTTGATGTTCCATGTAGTTTGTTCAGTAACAGATACATGTTAATGTCTGGTTGATGTTCCATGTAGTTTGTTCAGTAACAGATACATGTTAATGTCTGGTTGATGTTCCATGTAGTTTGTTCAGTAACAGATACATGTTAATGTCTGGTTGATGTTCCATGTAGTTTGTTCAGTAACAGATACATGTTAATGTCTGGTTGATGTTCCATGTAGTTTGTTCAGTAACAGATACATGTTAATGTCTGGTTGATGTTCCATGTAGTTTGTTCAGTAACAGATACATGTTAATGTCTGGTTGATGTTCCATGTAGTTTGTTCAGTAACAGATACATGTTAATGTCTGGTTGATGTTCCATGTAGTTTGTTCAGTAACAGATACATGTTAATGTCTGGTTGATGTTCCATGTAGTTTGTTCAGTAACAGATACATGTTAATGTCTGGTTGATGTTCCATGTAGTTTGTTCAGTAACAGATACATGTTAATGTCTGGTTGATGTTCCATGTAGTTTGTTCAGTAACAGATACATGTTAATGTCTGGTTGATGTTCCATGTAGTTTGTTCAGTAACAGATACATGTTAATGTCTGGTTAATGTTCCATGTAGTTTGTTCAGTAACAGATACATGTTAATGTCTGGTTGATGTTCCATGTAGTTTGTTCAGTAACAGATACATGTTAATGTCTGGTTGATGTTCCATGTAGTTTGTTCAGTAACAGATACATGTTAATGTCTGGTTGATGTTCCATGTAGTTTGTTCAGTAACAGATACATGTTAATGTCTGGTTGATGTTCCATGTAGTTTGTTCAGTAACAGATACATGTTAATGTCTGGTTGATGTTCCATGTAGTTTGTTCAGTAACAGATACATGTTAATGTCTGGTTGATGTTCCATGTAGTTTGTTCAGTAACAGATACATGTTAATGTCTGGTTGATGTTCCATGTAGTTTGTTCAGTAACAGATACATGTTAATGTCTGGTTGATGTTCCATGTAGTTTGTTCAGTAACAGATACATGTTAATGTCTGGTTGATGTTCCATGTAGTTTGTTCAGTAACAGATACATGTTAATGTCTGGTTGATGTTCCATGTAGTTTGTTCAGTAACAGATACATGTTAATGTCTGGTTGATGTTCCATGTAGTTTGTTCAGTAACAGATACATGTTAATGTCTGGTTGATGTTCCATGTAGTTTGTTCAGTAACAGATACATGTTAATGTCTGGTTAATGTTCCATGTAGTTTGTTCAGTAACAGATACATGTTAATGTCTGGTTGATGTTCCATGTAGTTTGTTCAGTAACAGATACATGTTAATGTCTGGTTGATGTTCCATGTAGTTTGTTCAGTAACAGATACATGTTAATGTCTGGTTGATGTTCCATGTAGTTTGTTCAGTAACAGATACATGTTAATGTCTGGTTGATGTTCCATGTAGTTTGTTCAGTAACAGATACATGTTAATGTCTGGTTGATGTTCCATGTAGTTTGTTCAGTAACAGATACATGTTAATGTCTGGTTGATGTTCCATGTAGTTTGTTCAGTAACAGATACATGTTAATGTCTGGTTGATGTTCCATGTAGTTTGTTCAGTAACAGATACATGTTAATGTCTGGTTGATGTTCCATGTAGTTTGTTCAGTAACAGATACATGTTAATGTCTGGTTGATGTTCCATGTAGTTTGTTCAGTAACAGATACATGTTAATGTCTGGTTGATGTTCCATGTAGTTTGTTCAGTAACAGATACATGTTAATGTCTGGTTGATGTTCCATGTAGTTTGTTCAGTAACAGATACATGTTAATGTCTGGTTGATGTTCCATGTAGTTTGTTCAGTAACAGATACATGTTAATGTCTGGTTGATGTTCCATGTAGTTTGTTCAGTAACAGATACATGTTAATGTCTGGTTGATGTTCCATGTAGTTTGTTCAGTAACAGATACATGTTAATGTCTGGTTGATGTTCCATGTAGTTTGTTCAGTAACAGATACATGTTAATGTCTGGTTGATGTTCCATGTAGTTTGTTCAGTAACAGATACATGTTAATGTCTGGTTGATGTTCCATGTAGTTTGTTCAGTAACAGATACATGTTAATGTCTGGTTGATGTTCCATGTAGTTTGTTCAGTAACAGATACATGTTAATGTCTGGTTGATGTTCCATGTAGTTTGTTCAGTAACAGATACATGTTAATGTCTGGTTGATGTTCCATGTAGTTTGTTCAGTAACAGATACATGTTAATGTCTGGTTGATGTTCCATGTAGTTTGTTCAGTAACAGATACATGTTAATGTCTGGTTGATGTTCCATGTAGTTTGTTCAGTAACAGATACATGTTAATGTCTGGTTGATGTTCCATGTAGTTTGTTCAGTAACAGATACATGTTAATGTCTGGTTGATGTTCCATGTAGTTTGTTCAGTAACAGATACATGTTAATGTCTGGTTGATGTTCCATGTAGTTTGTTCAGTAACAGATACATGTTAATGTCTGGTTAATGTTCCATGTAGTTTGTTCAGTAACAGATACATGTTAATGTCTGGTTGATGTTCCATGTAGTTTGTTCAGTAACAGATACATGTTAATGTCTGGTTAATGTTCCATGTAGTTTGTTCAGTAACAGATACATGTTAATGTCTGGTTGATGTTCCATGTAGTTTGTTCAGTAACAGATACATGTTAATGTCTGGTTGATGTTCCATGTAGTTTGTTCAGTAACAGATACATGTTAATGTCTGGTTAATGTTCCATGTAGTTTGTTCAGTAACAGATACATGTTAATGTCTGGTTGATGTTCCATGTAGTTTGTTCAGTAACAGATACATGTTAATGTCTGGTTGATGTTCCATGTAGTTTGTTCAGTAACAGATACATGTTAATGTCTGGTTGATGTTCCATGTAGTTTGTTCAGTAACAGATACATGTTAATGTCTGGTTGATGTTCCATGTAGTTTGTTCAGTAACAGATACATGTTAATGTCTGGTTGATGTTCCATGTAGTTTGTTCAGTAACAGATACATGTTAATGTCTGGTTGATGTTCCATGTAGTTTGTTCAGTAACAGATACATGTTAATGTCTGGTTGATGTTCCATGTAGTTTGTTCAGTAACAGATACATGTTAATGTCTGGTTGATGTTCCATGTAGTTTGTTCAGTAACAGATACATGTTAATGTCTGGTTGATGTTCCATGTAGTTTGTTCAGTAACAGATACATGTTAATGTCTGGTTGATGTTCCATGTAGTTTGTTCAGTAACAGATACATGTTAATGTCTGGTTGATGTTCCATGTAGTTTGTTCAGTAACAGATACATGTTAATGTCTGGTTGATGTTCCATGTAGTTTGTTCAGTAACAGATACATGTTAATGTCTGGTTGATGTTCCATGTAGTTTGTTCAGTAACAGATACATGTTAATGTCTGGTTGATGTTCCATGTAGTTTGTTCAGTAACAGATACATGTTAATGTCTGGTTGATGTTCCATGTAGTTTGTTCAGTAACAGATACATGTTAATGTCTGGTTGATGTTCCATGTAGTTTGTTCAGTAACAGATACATGTTAATGTCTGGTTGATGTTCCATGTAGTTTGTTCAGTAACAGATACATGTTAATGTCTGGTTGATGTTCCATGTAGTTTGTTCAGTAACAGATACATGTTAATGTCTGGTTGATGTTCCATGTAGTTTGTTCAGTAACAGATACATGTTAATGTCTGGTTGATGTTCCATGTAGTTTGTTCAGTAACAGATACATGTTAATGTCTGGTTGATGTTCCATGTAGTTTGTTCAGTAACAGATACATGTTAATGTCTGGTTGATGTTCCATGTAGTTTGTTCAGTAACAGATACATGTTAATGTCTGGTTGATGTTCCATGTAGTTTGTTCAGTAACAGATACATGTTAATGTCTGGTTGATGTTCCATGTAGTTTGTTCAGTAACAGATACATGTTAATGTCTGGTTGATGTTCCATGTAGTTTGTTCAGTAACAGATACATGTTAATGTCTGGTTGATGTTCCATGTAGTTTGTTCAGTAACAGATACATGTTAATGTCTGGTTGATGTTCCATGTAGTTTGTTCAGTAACAGATACATGTTAATGTCTGGTTGATGTTCCATGTAGTTTGTTCAGTAACAGATACATGTTAATGTCTGGTTGATGTTCCATGTAGTTTGTTCAGTAACAGATACATGTTAATGTCTGGTTGATGTTCCATGTAGTTTGTTCAGTAACAGATACATGTTAATGTCTGGTTGATGTTCCATGTAGTTTGTTCAGTAACAGATACATGTTAATGTCTGGTTGATGTTCCATGTAGTTTGTTCAGTAACAGATACATGTTAATGTCTGGTTGATGTTCCATGTAGTTTGTTCAGTAACAGATACATGTTAATGTCTGGTTGATGTTCCATGTAGTTTGTTCAGTAACAGATACATGTTAATGTCTGGTTGATGTTCCATGTAGTTTGTTCAGTAACAGATACATGTTAATGTCTGGTTGATGTTCCATGTAGTTTGTTCAGTAACAGATACATGTTAATGTCTGGTTGATGTTCCATGTAGTTTGTTCAGTAACAGATACATGTTAATGTCTGGTTGATGTTCCATGTAGTTTGTTCAGTAACAGATACATGTTAATGTCTGGTTGATGTTCCATGTAGTTTGTTCAGTAACAGATACATGTTAATGTCTGGTTGATGTTCCATGTAGTTTGTTCAGTAACAGATACATGTTAATGTCTGGTTGATGTTCCATGTAGTTTGTTCAGTAACAGATACATGTTAATGTCTGGTTGATGTTCCATGTAGTTTGTTCAGTAACAGATACATGTTAATGTCTGGTTGATGTTCCATGTAGTTTGTTCAGTAACAGATACATGTTAATGTCTGGTTGATGTTCCATGTAGTTTGTTCAGTAACAGATACATGTTAATGTCTGGTTGATGTTCCATGTAGTTTGTTCAGTAACAGATACATGTTAATGTCTGGTTGATGTTCCATGTAGTTTGTTCAGTAACAGATACATGTTAATGTCTGGTTGATGTTCCATGTAGTTTGTTCAGTAACAGATACATGTTAATGTCTGGTTGATGTTCCATGTAGTTTGTTCAGTAACAGATACATGTTAATGTCTGGTTGATGTTCCATGTAGTTTGTTCAGTAACAGATACATGTTAATGTCTGGTTGATGTTCCATGTAGTTTGTTCAGTAACAGATACATGTTAATGTCTGGTTGATGTTCCATGTAGTTTGTTCAGTAACAGATACATGTTAATGTCTGGTTGATGTTCCATGTATGTTCCATGTAGTTTGTTCAGTAACAGATACATGTTAATGTCTGGTTGATGTTCCATGTAGTTTGTTCAGTAACAGATACATGTTAATGTCTGGTTGATGTTCCATGTAGTGTTCCATGTAGTTTGTTCAGTAACAGATACATGTTAATGTCTGGTTAATGTTCCATGTAGTTTGTTCAGTAACAGATACATGTTAATGTCTGGTTGATGTTCCATGTAGTTTGTTCAGTAACAGATACATGTTAATGTCTGGTTGATGTTCCATGTAGTTTGTTCAGTAACAGATACATGTTAATGTCTGGTTGATGTTCCATGTAGTTTGTTCAGTAACAGATACATGTTAATGTCTGGTTGATGTTCCATGTAGTTTGTTCAGTAACAGATACATGTTAATGTCTGGTTGATGTTCCATGTAGTTTGTTCAGTAACAGATACATGTTAATGTCTGGTTAATGTTCCATGTAGTTTGTTCAGTAACAGATACATGTTAATGTCTGGTTGATGTTCCATGTAGTTTGTTCAGTAACAGATACATGTTAATGTCTGGTTAATGTTCCATGTAGTTTGTTCAGTAACAGATACATGTTAATGTCTGGTTGATGTTCCATGTAGTTTGTTCAGTAACAGATACATGTTAATGTCTGGTTGATGTTCCATGTAGTTTGTTCAGTAACAGATACATGTTAATGTCTGGTTGATGTTCCATGTAGTTTGTTCAGTAACAGATACATGTTAATGTCTGGTTGATGTTCCATGTAGTTTGTTCAGTAACAGATACATGTTAATGTCTGGTTGATGTTCCATGTAGTTTGTTCAGTAACAGATACATGTTAATGTCTGGTTGATGTTCCATGTAGTTTGTTCAGTAACAGATACATGTTAATGTCTGGTTGATGTTCCATGTAGTTTGTTCAGTAACAGATACATGTTAATGTCTGGTTGATGTTCCATGTAGTTTGTTCAGTAACAGATACATGTTAATGTCTGGTTGATGTTCCATGTAGTTTGTTCAGTAACAGATACATGTTAATGTCTGGTTGATGTTCCATGTAGTTTGTTCAGTAACAGATACATGTTAATGTCTGGTTGATGTTCCATGTAGTTTGTTCAGTAACAGATACATGTTAATGTCTGGTTGATGTTCCATGTAGTTTGTTCAGTAACAGATACATGTTAATGTCTGGTTGATGTTCCATGTAGTTTGTTCAGTAACAGATACATGTTAATGTCTGGTTGATGTTCCATGTAGTTTGTTCAGTAACAGATACATGTTAATGTCTGGTTGATGTTCCATGTAGTTTGTTCAGTAACAGATACATGTTAATGTCTGGTTGATGTTCCATGTAGTTTGTTCAGTAACAGATACATGTTAATGTCTGGTTGATGTTCCATGTAGTTTGTTCAGTAACAGATACATGTTAATGTCTGGTTGATGTTCCATGTAGTTTGTTCAGTAACAGATACATAATTAATGTCTGGTTGATGTTCCATGTAGTTTGTTCAGTAACAGATACATGTTAATGTCTGGTTGATGTTCCATGTAGTTTGTTCAGTAACAGATACATGTTAATGTCTGGTTGATGTTCCATGTAGTTTGTTCAGTAACAGATACATGTTAATGTCTGGTTGATGTTCCATGTAGTTTGTTCAGTAACAGATACATGTTAATGTCTGGTTGATGTTCCATGTAGTTTGTTCAGTAACAGATACATGTTAATGTCTGGTTGATGTTCCATGTAGTTTGTTCAGTAACAGATACATGTTAATGTCTGGTTGATGTTCCATGTAGTTTGTTCAGTAACAGATACATGTTAATGTCTGGTTGATGTTCCATGTAGTTTGTTCAGTAACAGATACATGTTAATGTCTGGTTGATGTTCCATGTAGTTTGTTCAGTAACAGATACATGTTAATGTCTGGTTGATGTTCCATGTAGTTTGTTCAGTAACAGATACATGTTAATGTCTGGTTGATGTTCCATGTAGTTTGTTCAGTAACAGATACATGTTAATGTCTGGTTGATGTTCCATGTAGTTTGTTCAGTAACAGATACATGTTAATGTCTGGTTAATGTTCCATGTAGTTTGTTCAGTAACAGATACATGTTAATGTCTGGTTGATGTTCCATGTAGTTTGTTCAGTAACAGATACATGTTAATGTCTGGTTGATGTTCCATGTAGTTTGTTCAGTAACAGATACATGTTAATGTCTGGTTGATGTTCCATGTAGTTTGTTCAGTAACAGATACATGTTAATGTCTGGTTGATGTTCCATGTAGTTTGTTCAGTAACAGATACATGTTAATGTCTGGTTGATGTTCCATGTAGTTTGTTCAGTAACAGATACATGTTAATGTCTGGTTGATGTTCCATGTAGTTTGTTCAGTAACAGATACATGTTAATGTCTGGTTGATGTTCCATGTAGTTTGTTCAGTAACAGATACATGTTAATGTCTGGTTGATGTTCCATGTAGTTTGTTCAGTAACAGATACATGTTAATGTCTGGTTGATGTTCCATGTAGTTTGTTCAGTAACAGATACATGTTAATGTCTGGTTGATGTTCCATGTAGTTTGTTCAGTAACAGATACATGTTAATGTCTGGTTGATGTTCCATGTAGTTTGTTCAGTAACAGATACATGTTAATGTCTGGTTGATGTTCCATGTAGTTTGTTCAGTAACAGATACATGTTAATGTCTGGTTGATGTTCCATGTAGTTTGTTCAGTAACAGATACATGTTAATGTCTGGTTGATGTTCCATGTAGTTTGTTCAGTAACAGATACATGTTAATGTCTGGTTGATGTTCCATGTAGTTTGTTCAGTAACAGATACATGTTAATGTCTGGTTGATGTTCCATGTAGTTTGTTCAGTAACAGATACATGTTAATGTCTGGTTGATGTTCCATGTAGTTTGTTCAGTAACAGATACATGTTAATGTCTGGTTGATGTTCCATGTAGTTTGTTCAGTAACAGATACATGTTAATGTCTGGTTGATGTTCCATGTAGTTTGTTCAGTAACAGATACATGTTAATGTCTGGTTGATGTTCCATGTAGTTTGTTCAGTAACAGATACATGTTAATGTCTGGTTGATGTTCCATGTAGTTTGTTCAGTAACAGATACATGTTAATGTCTGGTTGATGTTCCATGTAGTTTGTTCAGTAACAGATACATGTTAATGTCTGGTTGATGTTCCATGTAGTTTGTTCAGTAACAGATACATGTTAATGTCTGGTTGATGTTCCATGTAGTTTGTTCAGTAACAGATACATGTTAATGTCTGGTTAATGTTCCATGTAGTTTGTTCAGTAACAGATACATGTTAATGTCTGGTTGATGTTCCATGTAGTTTGTTCAGTAACAGATACATGTTAATGTCTGGTTGATGTTCCATGTAGTTTGTTCAGTAACAGATACATGTTAATGTCTGGTTGATGTTCCATGTAGTTTGTTCAGTAACAGATACATGTTAATGTCTGGTTGATGTTCCATGTAGTTTGTTCAGTAACAGATACATGTTAATGTCTGGTTGATGTTCCATGTAGTTTGTTCAGTAACAGATACATGTTAATGTCTGGTTGATGTTCCATGTAGTTTGTTCAGTAACAGATACATGTTAATGTCTGGTTGATGTTCCATGTAGTTTGTTCAGTAACAGATACATGTTAATGTCTGGTTGATGTTCCATGTAGTTTGTTCAGTAACAGATACATGTTAATGTCTGGTTGATGTTCCATGTAGTTTGTTCAGTAACAGATACATGTTAATGTCTGGTTAATGTTCCATGTAGTTTGTTCAGTAACAGATACATGTTAATGTCTGGTTGATGTTCCATGTAGTTTGTTCAGTAACAGATACATGTTAATGTCTGGTTGATGTTCCATGTAGTTTGTTCAGTAACAGATACATGTTAATGTCTGGTTGATGTTCCATGTAGTTTGTTCAGTAACAGATACATGTTAATGTCTGGTTGATGTTCCATGTAGTTTGTTCAGTAACAGATACATGTTAATGTCTGGTTGATGTTCCATGTAGTTTGTTCAGTAACAGATACATGTTAATGTCTGGTTGATGTTCCATGTAGTTTGTTCAGTAACAGATACATGTTAATGTCTGGTTGATGTTCCATGTAGTTTGTTCAGTAACAGATACATGTTAATGTCTGGTTGATGTTCCATGTAGTTTGTTCAGTAACAGATACATGTTAATGTCTGGTTGATGTTCCATGTAGTTTGTTCAGTAACAGATACATGTTAATGTCTGGTTGATGTTCCATGTAGTTTGTTCAGTAACAGATACATGTTAATGTCTGGTTGATGTTCCATGTAGTTTGTTCAGTAACAGATACATGTTAATGTCTGGTTGATGTTCCATGTAGTTTGTTCAGTAACAGATACATGTTAATGTCTGGTTGATGTTCCATGTAGTTTGTTCAGTAACAGATACATGTTAATGTCTGGTTGATGTTCCATGTAGTTTGTTCAGTAACAGATACATGTTAATGTCTGGTTGATGTTCCATGTAGTTTGTTCAGTAACAGATACATGTTAATGTCTGGTTGATGTTCCATGTAGTTTGTTCAGTAACAGATACATGTTAATGTCTGGTTGATGTTCCATGTAGTTTGTTCAGTAACAGATACATGTTAATGTCTGGTTGATGTTCCATGTAGTTTGTTCAGTAACAGATACATGTTAATGTCTGGTTGATGTTCCATGTAGTTTGTTCAGTAACAGATACATGTTAATGTCTGGTTGATGTTCCATGTAGTTTGTTCAGTAACAGATACATGTTAATGTCTGGTTGATGTTCCATGTAGTTTGTTCAGTAACAGATACATGTTAATGTCTGGTTGATGTTCCATGTAGTTTGTTCAGTAACAGATACATGTTAATGTCTGGTTGATGTTCCATGTAGTTTGTTCAGTAACAGATACATGTTAATGTCTGGTTGATGTTCCATGTAGTTTGTTCAGTAACAGATACATGTTAATGTCTGGTTGATGTTCCATGTAGTTTGTTCAGTAACAGATACATGTTAATGTCTGGTTGATGTTCCATGTAGTTTGTTCAGTAACAGATACATGTTAATGTCTGGTTGATGTTCCATGTAGTTTGTTCAGTAACAGATACATGTTAATGTCTGGTTGATGTTCCATGTAGTTTGTTCAGTAACAGATACATGTTAATGTCTGGTTGATGTTCCATGTAGTTTGTTCAGTAACAGATACATGTTAATGTCTGGTTGATGTTCCATGTAGTTTGTTCAGTAACAGATACATGTTAATGTCTGGTTGATGTTCCATGTAGTTTGTTCAGTAACAGATACATGTTAATGTCTGGTTGATGTTCCATGTAGTTTGTTCAGTAACAGATACATGTTAATGTCTGGTTGATGTTCCATGTAGTTTGTTCAGTAACAGATACATGTTAATGTCTGGTTGATGTTCCATGTAGTTTGTTCAGTAACAGATACATGTTAATGTCTGGTTGATGTTCCATGTAGTTTGTTCAGTAACAGATACATGTTAATGTCTGGTTGATGTTCCATGTAGTTTGTTCAGTAACAGATACATGTTAATGTCTGGTTGATGTTCCATGTAGTTTGTTCAGTAACAGATACATGTTAATGTCTGGTTGATGTTCCATGTAGTTTGTTCAGTAACAGATACATGTTAATGTCTGGTTGATGTTCCATGTAGTTTGTTCAGTAACAGATACATGTTAATGTCTGGTTGATGTTCCATGTAGTTTGTTCAGTAACAGATACATGTTAATGTCTGGTTGATGTTCCATGTAGTTTGTTCAGTAACAGATACATGTTAATGTCTGGTTGATGTTCCATGTAGTTTGTTCAGTAACAGATACATGTTAATGTCTGGTTGATGTTCCATGTAGTTTGTTCAGTAACAGATACATGTTAATGTCTGGTTGATGTTCCATGTAGTTTGTTCAGTAACAGATACATGTTAATGTCTGGTTGATGTTCCATGTAGTTTGTTCAGTAACAGATACATGTTAATGTCTGGTTGATGTTCCATGTAGTTTGTTCAGTAACAGATACATGTTAATGTCTGGTTGATGTTCCATGTAGTTTGTTCAGTAACAGATACATGTTAATGTCTGGTTGATGTTCCATGTAGTTTGTTCAGTAACAGATACATGTTAATGTCTGGTTGATGTTCCATGTAGTTTGTTCAGTAACAGATACATGTTAATGTCTGGTTGATGTTCCATGTAGTTTGTTCAGTAACAGATACATGTTAATGTCTGGTTGATGTTCCATGTAGTTTGTTCAGTAACAGATACATGTTAATGTCTGGTTGATGTTCCATGTAGTTTGTTCAGTAACAGATACATGTTAATGTCTGGTTAATGTTCCATGTAGTTTGTTCAGTAACAGATACATGTTAATGTCTGGTTGATGTTCCATGTAGTTTGTTCAGTAACAGATACATGTTAATGTCTGGTTGATGTTCCATGTAGTTTGTTCAGTAACAGATACATGTTAATGTCTGGTTGATGTTCCATGTAGTTTGTTCAGTAACAGATACATGTTAATGTCTGGTTGATGTTCCATGTAGTTTGTTCAGTAACAGATACATGTTAATGTCTGGTTGATGTTCCATGTAGTTTGTTCAGTAACAGATACATGTTAATGTCTGGTTGATGTTCCATGTAGTTTGTTCAGTAACAGATACATGTTAATGTCTGGTTGATGTTCCATGTAGTTTGTTCAGTAACAGATACATGTTAATGTCTGGTTGATGTTCCATGTAGTTTGTTCAGTAACAGATACATGTTAATGTCTGGTTGATGTTCCATGTAGTTTGTTCAGTAACAGATACATGTTAATGTCTGGTTGATGTTCCATGTAGTTTGTTCAGTAACAGATACATGTTAATGTCTGGTTGATGTTCCATGTAGTTTGTTCAGTAACAGATACATGTTAATGTCTGGTTGATGTTCCATGTAGTTTGTTCAGTAACAGATACATGTTAATGTCTGGTTGATGTTCCATGTAGTTTGTTCAGTAACAGATACATGTTAATGTCTGGTTGATGTTCCATGTAGTTTGTTCAGTAACAGATACATGTTAATGTCTGGTTGATGTTCCATGTAGTTTGTTCAGTAACAGATACATGTTAATGTCTGGTTGATGTTCCATGTAGTTTGTTCAGTAACAGATACATGTTAATGTCTGGTTGATGTTCCATGTAGTTTGTTCAGTAACAGATACATGTTAATGTCTGGTTGATGTTCCATGTAGTTTGTTCAGTAACAGATACATGTTAATGTCTGGTTGATGTTCCATGTAGTTTGTTCAGTAACAGATACATGTTAATGTCTGGTTGATGTTCCATGTAGTTTGTTCAGTAACAGATACATGTTAATGTCTGGTTAATGTTCCATGTAGTTTGTTCAGTAACAGATACATGTTAATGTCTGGTTGATGTTCCATGTAGTTTGTTCAGTAACAGATACATGTTAATGTCTGGTTGATGTTCCATGTAGTTTGTTCAGTAACAGATACATGTTAATGTCTGGTTGATGTTCCATGTAGTTTGTTCAGTAACAGATACATGTTAATGTCTGGTTGATGTTCCATGTAGTTTGTTCAGTAACAGATACATGTTAATGTCTGGTTGATGTTCCATGTAGTTTGTTCAGTAACAGATACATGTTAATGTCTGGTTGATGTTCCATGTAGTTTGTTCAGTAACAGATACATGTTAATGTCTGGTTGATGTTCCATGTAGTTTGTTCAGTAACAGATACATGTTAATGTCTGGTTGATGTTCCATGTAGTTTGTTCAGTAACAGATACATGTTAATGTCTGGTTGATGTTCCATGTAGTTTGTTCAGTAACAGATACATGTTAATGTCTGGTTGATGTTCCATGTAGTTTGTTCAGTAACAGATACATGTTAATGTCTGGTTGATGTTCCATGTAGTTTGTTCAGTAACAGATACATGTTAATGTCTGGTTGATGTTCCATGTAGTTTGTTCAGTAACAGATACATGTTAATGTCTGGTTGATGTTCCATGTAGTTTGTTCAGTAACAGATACATGTTAATGTCTGGTTGATGTTCCATGTAGTTTGTTCAGTAACAGATACATGTTAATGTCTGGTTGATGTTCCATGTAGTTTGTTCAGTAACAGATACATGTTAATGTCTGGTTGATGTTCCATGTAGTTTGTTCAGTAACAGATACATGTTAATGTCTGGTTGATGTTCCATGTAGTTTGTTCAGTAACAGATACATGTTAATGTCTGGTTGATGTTCCATGTAGTTTGTTCAGTAACAGATACATGTTAATGTCTGGTTGATGTTCCATGTAGTTTGTTCAGTAACAGATACATGTTAATGTCTGGTTGATGTTCCATGTAGTTTGTTCAGTAACAGATACATGTTAATGTCTGGTTGATGTTCCATGTAGTTTGTTCAGTAACAGATACATGTTAATGTCTGGTTGATGTTCCATGTAGTTTGTTCAGTAACAGATACATGTTAATGTCTGGTTGATGTTCCATGTAGTTTGTTCAGTAACAGATACATGTTAATGTCTGGTTGATGTTCCATGTAGTTTGTTCAGTAACAGATACATGTTAATGTCTGGTTGATGTTCCATGTAGTTTGTTCAGTAACAGATACATGTTAATGTCTGGTTGATGTTCCATGTAGTTTGTTCAGTAACAGATACATGTTAATGTCTGGTTGATGTTCCATGTAGTTTGTTCAGTAACAGATACATGTTAATGTCTGGTTGATGTTCCATGTAGTTTGTTCAGTAACAGATACATGTTAATGTCTGGTTAATGTTCCATGTAGTTTGTTCAGTAACAGATACATGTTAATGTCTGGTTGATGTTCCATGTAGTTTGTTCAGTAACAGATACATGTTAATGTCTGGTTAATGTTCCATGTAGTTTGTTCAGTAACAGATACATGTTAATGTCTGGTTGATGTTCCATGTAGTTTGTTCAGTAACAGATACATGTTAATGTCTGGTTGATGTTCCATGTAGTTTGTTCAGTAACAGATACATGTTAATGTCTGGTTGATGTTCCATGTAGTTTGTTCAGTAACAGATACATGTTAATGTCTGGTTGATGTTCCATGTAGTTTGTTCAGTAACAGATACATGTTAATGTCTGGTTGATGTTCCATGTAGTTTGTTCAGTAACAGATACATGTTAATGTCTGGTTGATGTTCCATGTAGTTTGTTCAGTAACAGATACATGTTAATGTCTGGTTGATGTTCCATGTAGTTTGTTCAGTAACAGATACATGTTAATGTCTGGTTGATGTTCCATGTAGTTTGTTCAGTAACAGATACATGTTAATGTCTGGTTGATGTTCCATGTAGTTTGTTCAGTAACAGATACATGTTAATGTCTGGTTGATGTTCCATGTAGTTTGTTCAGTAACAGATACATGTTAATGTCTGGTTGATGTTCCATGTAGTTTGTTCAGTAACAGATACATGTTAATGTCTGGTTGATGTTCCATGTAGTTTGTTCAGTAACAGATACATGTTAATGTCTGGTTGATGTTCCATGTAGTTTGTTCAGTAACAGATACATGTTAATGTCTGGTTGATGTTCCATGTAGTTTGTTCAGTAACAGATACATGTTAATGTCTGGTTGATGTTCCATGTAGTTTGTTCAGTAACAGATACATGTTAATGTCTGGTTGATGTTCCATGTAGTTTGTTCAGTAACAGATACATGTTAATGTCTGGTTGATGTTCCATGTAGTTTGTTCAGTAACAGATACATGTTAATGTCTGGTTAATGTTCCATGTAGTTTGTTCAGTAACAGATACATGTTAATGTCTGGTTGATGTTCCATGTAGTTTGTTCAGTAACAGATACATGTTAATGTCTGGTTGATGTTCCATGTAGTTTGTTCAGTAACAGATACATGTTAATGTCTGGTTGATGTTCCATGTAGTTTGTTCAGTAACAGATACATGTTAATGTCTGGTTGATGTTCCATGTAGTTTGTTCAGTAACAGATACATGTTAATGTCTGGTTGATGTTCCATGTAGTTTGTTCAGTAACAGATACATGTTAATGTCTGGTTGATGTTCCATGTAGTTTGTTCAGTAACAGATACATGTTAATGTCTGGTTGATGTTCCATGTAGTTTGTTCAGTAACAGATACATGTTAATGTCTGGTTGATGTTCCATGTAGTTTGTTCAGTAACAGATACATGTTAATGTCTGGTTGATGTTCCATGTAGTTTGTTCAGTAACAGATACATGTTAATGTCTGGTTGATGTTCCATGTAGTTTGTTCAGTAACAGATACATGTTAATGTCTGGTTGATGTTCCATGTAGTTTGTTCAGTAACAGATACATGTTAATGTCTGGTTGATGTTCCATGTAGTTTGTTCAGTAACAGATACATGTTAATGTCTGGTTGATGTTCCATGTAGTTTGTTCAGTAACAGATACATGTTAATGTCTGGTTGATGTTCCATGTAGTTTGTTCAGTAACAGATACATGTTAATGTCTGGTTGATGTTCCATGTAGTTTGTTCAGTAACAGATACATGTTAATGTCTGGTTGATGTTCCATGTAGTTTGTTCAGTAACAGATACATGTTAATGTCTGGTTGATGTTCCATGTAGTTTGTTCAGTAACAGATACATGTTAATGTCTGGTTGATGTTCCATGTAGTTTGTTCAGTAACAGATACATGTTAATGTCTGGTTGATGTTCCATGTAGTTTGTTCAGTAACAGATACATGTTAATGTCTGGTTGATGTTCCATGTAGTTTGTTCAGTAACAGATACATGTTAATGTCTGGTTGATGTTCCATGTAGTTTGTTCAGTAACAGATACATGTTAATGTCTGGTTGATGTTCCATGTAGTTTGTTCAGTAACAGATACATGTTAATGTCTGGTTAATGTTCCATGTAGTTTGTTCAGTAACAGATACATGTTAATGTCTGGTTGATGTTCCATGTAGTTTGTTCAGTAACAGATACATGTTAATGTCTGGTTGATGTTCCATGTAGTTTGTTCAGTAACAGATACATGTTAATGTCTGGTTGATGTTCCATGTAGTTTGTTCAGTAACAGATACATGTTAATGTCTGGTTGATGTTCCATGTAGTTTGTTCAGTAACAGATACATGTTAATGTCTGGTTGATGTTCCATGTAGTTTGTTCAGTAACAGATACATGTTAATGTCTGGTTGATGTTCCATGTAGTTTGTTCAGTAACAGATACATGTTAATGTCTGGTTGATGTTCCATGTAGTTTGTTCAGTAACAGATACATGTTAATGTCTGGTTAATGTTCCATGTAGTTTGTTCAGTAACAGATACATGTTAATGTCTGGTTAATGTTCCATGTAGTTTGTTCAGTAACAGATACATGTTAATGTCTGGTTGATGTTCCATGTAGTTTGTTCAGTAACAGATACATGTTAATGTCTGGTTGATGTTCCATGTAGTTTGTTCAGTAACAGATACATGTTAATGTCTGGTTGATGTTCCATGTAGTTTGTTCAGTAACAGATACATGTTAATGTCTGGTTGATGTTCCATGTAGTTTGTTCAGTAACAGATACATGTTAATGTCTGGTTGATGTTCCATGTAGTTTGTTCAGTAACAGATACATGTTAATGTCTGGTTGATGTTCCATGTAGTTTGTTCAGTAACAGATACATGTTAATGTCTGGTTGATGTTCCATGTAGTTTGTTCAGTAACAGATACATGTTAATGTCTGGTTGATGTTCCATGTAGTTTGTTCAGTAACAGATACATGTTAATGTCTGGTTGATGTTCCATGTAGTTTGTTCAGTAACAGATACATGTTAATGTCTGGTTGATGTTCCATGTAGTTTGTTCAGTAACAGATACATGTTAATGTCTGGTTGATGTTCCATGTAGTTTGTTCAGTAACAGATACATGTTAATGTCTGGTTGATGTTCCATGTAGTTTGTTCAGTAACAGATACATGTTAATGTCTGGTTGATGTTCCATGTAGTTTGTTCAGTAACAGATACATGTTAATGTCTGGTTGAATGTTCCATGTAGTTTGTTCAGTAACAGATACATGTTAATGTCTGGTTAATGTTCCATGTAGTTTGTTCAGTAACAGATACATGTTAATGTCTGGTTGATGTTCCATGTAGTTTGTTCAGTAACAGATACATGTTAATGTCTGGTTGATGTTCCATGTAGTTTGTTCAGTAACAGATACATGTTAATGTCTGGTTGATGTTCCATGTAGTTTGTTCAGTAACAGATACATGTTAATGTCTGGTTGATGTTCCATGTAGTTTGTTCAGTAACAGATACATGTTAATGTCTGGTTGATGTTCCATGTAGTTTGTTCAGTAACAGATACATGTTAATGTCTGGTTGATGTTCCATGTAGTTTGTTCAGTAACAGATACATGTTAATGTCTGGTTGATGTTCCATGTAGTTTGTTCAGTAACAGATACATGTTAATGTCTGGTTGATGTTCCATGTAGTTTGTTCAGTAACAGATACATGTTAATGTCTGGTTGATGTTCCATGTAGTTTGTTCAGTAACAGATACATGTTAATGTCTGGTTGATGTTCCATGTAGTTTGTTCAGTAACAGATACATGTTAATGTCTGGTTGATGTTCCATGTAGTTTGTTCAGTAACAGATACATGTTAATGTCTGGTTGATGTTCCATGTAGTTTGTTCAGTAACAGATACATGTTAATGTCTGGTTGATGTTCCATGTAGTTTGTTCAGTAACAGATACATGTTAATGTCTGGTTGATGTTCCATGTAGTTTGTTCAGTAACAGATACATGTTAATGTCTGGTTGATGTTCCATGTAGTTTGTTCAGTAACAGATACATGTTAATGTCTGGTTGATGTTCCATGTAGTTTGTTCAGTAACAGATACATGTTAATGTCTGGTTAATGTTCCATGTAGTTTGTTCAGTAACAGATACATGTTAATGTCTGGTTGATGTTCCATGTAGTTTGTTCAGTAACAGATACATGTTAATGTCTGGTTGATGTTCCATGTAGTTTGTTCAGTAACAGATACATGTTAATGTCTGGTTGATGTTCCATGTAGTTTGTTCAGTAACAGATACATGTTAATGTCTGGTTGATGTTCCATGTAGTTTGTTCAGTAACAGATACATGTTAATGTCTGGTTGATGTTCCATGTAGTTTGTTCAGTAACAGATACATGTTAATGTCTGGTTGATGTTCCATGTAGTTTGTTCAGTAACAGATACATGTTAATGTCTGGTTGATGTTCCATGTAGTTTGTTCAGTAACAGATACATGTTAATGTCTGGTTGATGTTCCATGTAGTTTGTTCAGTAACAGATACATGTTAATGTCTGGTTGATGTTCCATGTAGTTTGTTCAGTAACAGATACATGTTAATGTCTGGTTGATGTTCCATGTAGTTTGTTCAGTAACAGATACATGTTAATGTCTGGTTGATGTTCCATGTAGTTTGTTCAGTAACAGATACATGTTAATGTCTGGTTAATGTTCCATGTAGTTTGTTCAGTAACAGATACATGTTAATGTCTGGTTAATGTTCCATGTAGTTTGTTCAGTAACAGATACATGTTAATGTCTGGTTGATGTTCCATGTAGTTTGTTCAGTAACAGATACATGTTAATGTCTGGTTGATGTTCCATGTAGTTTGTTCAGTAACAGATACATGTTAATGTCTGGTTGATGTTCCATGTAGTTTGTTCAGTAACAGATACATGTTAATGTCTGGTTAATGTTCCATGTAGTTTGTTCAGTAACAGATACATGTTAATGTCTGGTTGATGTTCCATGTAGTTTGTTCAGTAACAGATACATGTTAATGTCTGGTTGATGTTCCATGTAGTTTGTTCAGTAACAGATACATGTTAATGTCTGGTTGATGTTCCATGTAGTTTGTTCA